>NW_007253124.1:51484-66524 GCF_000164805.1 Carlito syrichta
GGATGGGATTAACAGTAGCAAATATCTGTCTGGGAATGGGGAAACACCTCTTATCAACAGAGTGCCTGAATGAAATGTAATTGTACACCTAACCCTTAGCTGTACCCCACAAAGCCATGATAAAAAATATTGATAAATAAAAAATGCTGAATCACACATTGCATGGACTATACTCCTAGATGAATCCTTAACATAGTCTTTGTCATGTCCCTGCACAACCTCAATGTCCCAAGTGACCTCTCTGTTTTAGCAGAAAAATGTCTGGATCTTCATCTACAGTCAAAGCATTTCTTATTCTGACTCACTTTACTTTCCTACCTTCCATACAGCAGTCACTCAATAAGTATGTGTTGGAAGAATAAAGTGATAAAATAATAAATTTAAAAAAAAGAAAATGAAGCTACAGGCTGGGCTTGCTGGTTCAACCTGTAATCTCAGCACTTTGGGAGGCCGAGGCGAGTGGATTGCCTGAGCCTGTGGGTTCAAGACCCACTCGGGCAAATTGGCAAGGCCTCATCTCTACAATAAATCAAAAACTAGCTGGGCATGGCAACATGTGCCTGTTGTTCTGGTTCTTTGGAAGGCTGAGGTAGAAGGATCACAGGAGCTTAACTGGTTGAGGCTGCGGTGACCAGGAACATGCCACTGCACTCCAGTCTGGGCCACAGAGTGAGACTCCAACCGAAAAAAAAAAAAAGAAAAGGAAATGAAGCTACAATATACCAAATCCTATGAGACACAGAAAAATCACATCTAAGAGGGACGCTTATAGCAATAAACACATCAAAAAGTAGAAAGATCTCAACTGAACAACAAAATGTTGCACCTTAAAAAACTATGCAAACAAGTGCAAGCTCAAGCCAAAATTAATAGAAGGAGAGCGATATTAAAAGTAAGAACAGAAGGGCCTTCAGACAAGATGGCGATGGGGCAACTTGGTCTGTGAGACCTCTGTGAAAGAGAACACAAAAAGACTCTGGCTGTCTCCCCAGGGGCTGCAGATCCCATCGTTGGCAGCCTGCTCTTCACATGGAGCTCGGTTTTTGACACCGCTGAAGTATCATGGCAGTCCGGGCAGTCGCCGCCACCTCTGTGGCAGCCATTGCACATCACACTGCCAATGCCTGAGGTGATCTATGCCACCCACTGCCGTCACCACTTCCACTGCCGCCACCACCTCCATGGCAGTCATGGCACATTGCACTGCCCATGCCTGAGGCAATCCACACCTTCAGACCTTGAAGTCCCTGCAAGCAAGATCCACTGAGAGCGCTGCCACCACTACTGACACTGTGACATCCTGCCAGGCCGTGAGTCTCCTCCCATGTGACTTGAGGTAGCAGCTCTCATTTCTGGTTCCTGTCAGGCTCCCTCCCCTCTGGGGCGAACAACAGAGATAAGACCATCTGGAGTGGTGAGACAGGAGCACCTACTGGCTATTCAAGGTAACAACACCAAAATAGGAAAAACAGAAGCTTTTCCCAGATCTGAGTGGTGAATTGGGCAGTAGTGAGCTGAGTGGTGATCTGAAATGCCCTTCACAGCAGGCCAGGGACAACTGACCCTAACTGTGAACAAATTTACCAACCTGAAAAGACAGCTAGAAATCAGAGCTGAAAATACACTGGAATTAAATGAAAAGTCTCAGAGTGTGCTTGATTGGTTCTGTTAGTTTACTGACTTGATTCTATTCCTTTTGTTTTGTTCCTTTTTTTCATTTCTTCTTTTCTTTTCTTCTCTCTGTAAACCATATCTTTGTATAGAGGACTAGCACACCAATAAGGAGATTGGTGAGCTTGTATGTAGCACCATTGTTTGTTTTAGGTTTTTTTATATGAGAGTTGGTTAATTTGTAGCCATGGTCTATTGTTTTTATCTTTTTCAGTTTTTGTCTCTCTCTCCATTGGTTGGTGCACTCATCTGTTTTCCCCCTTACTCCTCTCTCTCCACCGCCCTCTTCCCCCCAATGCCTGCTCCATTCTCTTCCCTCTGTTAACATCATTTTATTTCAGGAGTAAACCTACAACACCACTGCCTGGACAGATTCCAAGGCAGTGGGAAGTGGGTTTCAGATTATCCATACCTGTTGGCAGATACCAGGACGTGCAGATAGATTTTGAATCACAGCTTACCCCTTAAGTAAATCTCAAAACTGCAAAAAGGACCACCCACAACCTACAGTGTAACTCCAGAATTGAACAATGTAAGAGGATATACATAAAGAAGAATAGGAGATTGAACAAACAGAAGTAAAAGCAACCCTTCCACCATTGAATAACAGAATTAAAGACAGTGACATGGAGGGAGGAAAAAAGGAAGGAGGAAAATACTGCACAAGTGAAGAAAAACCAAAAGAAGAATGCAGGTCTCACACAGACCCCTGGCAAGACAGACAGTGAGAAAACAGACTTCGGAACACAAACAATGAAGAGCCCCCAGAATGAATGACACTTGCAACAAACCCAGACATCAAGACATTAATAGAGAGAATAAAAAAAAAACTGAGGAGAGACAAGAGGAAAATAGGAAGGAGCTGATGACAGAAATAACAGCAGTAAATAATACTCTGATGGAAATAAATAACAAACTAATAAGCATGGAAAGCACAATTAGCCAAGCAGAAGAAAGAATATCAGAGCTCAAAAACCAACACAAAGAACTAACCCAAACTGTCAAAAACATAGAAAGAAGCTTAAAAAGACAGAACACAAACTTCAGGAGTTGAATGATTACTTCAAGAGACCCAATATAAGAGTAATTGGCCTTCCTGAGGCAGAGAGAGAGTCAGAGTTCACACTGGAACAAACATTTCATGAAATCATTCAAGAAAACTTCCCTTATCTCATCAGTGATGCAAAAAGTCAAGCACAAGAGATTCAGATAACCCCTGCAAGACTACAAATGAGAAGACCAACTCCCAGACACATAATAATTCACCTAAACAAAGTAACTATAAAAGAAAAAATCCTAAAGGCATGAGAGAAAAAGGTCAGACTACCTACCAGGGAAGACCAATTAGAAAAGAAGCAGACTTATCTACAGAATCCCTGCAGGCTAGAAGAGCTTGAAGCCCTATCTTCAAAGTTCTAAAAGATAAACAATTTCAACCGAGAATAACCTACCTAGCCATGCTAAGCTTCATCAGTGAAGGAGAATTTAAATCTTTCCCAGACATTCAATTTTTAAGAACCTATGCTGCCACCAGACCACCTCTACAAGAAACACTTAAGAAAGTTTTGAACACAGAAGAAAAGGAAAAAAGAACAACAATGTTCTTCACAAGAGTACAAAAGACTAAAAACACACATGAACTGAGTCTAAAACCAAAAGAAAGACAACACAAAAACAGGAAGAACAACAACTCTGAAAGAACATTATGACAGGGATCAACTCTCACATTTCCATAATTAGCTTGAATGTGAACAGACTATATGCACCACTGAAAAGACATAGAATGACAAAATGGATAAAATATCACCACACAACAATTTATTGCCTTCAAGAGACTCACCTCACTAGAAAGGACACTCACAGACTCAAAGTAAGAGAATGGGAAACAAATTTACAGGCTAATGGAACACAAAAGAAAGGAGGAGTCATGATCTTAATCTCAGACAAAATACCCTTTAAGGTATCAAAAATCAAAAAAGATACAGAAGGTCACTACATAATGGTAAAAGGTTCAATCCATCAACAAGACATATCCATCCTAAACATATATGCACCCAATATAGGAGCACCCACTTTCATAAAGTAGATTCTAGGTAAACTAAAAAAAGATATCGACTCCAATACCATCATAGCAGGAGACTTCAATATCCCACTCACAACCCTAGACAAATCATCAGGACAAAAAAATCAGCAATGAGATCCGAAACCTCAATGTGACACTTGACCAAATGGACTTAATTGAGACCTACAGAACACTCCATTCAAAGACCACAGAATATACATTCTACTCATCACTGCGCGGAACATACTCTAAGATAGACCACATACTTGGCCATAAATCAAGTATAAGCAAATTTAAAAGGACTGAAATTTTGCCATGCATCTCCTCAGACCACAGTGGAATAAAAATAAACATTAACACCAACAAGGTCCCCCCAAAACCCACAAAGACATGGATACTAAACAGCATGATGCTAAATAACTCCTGGGTCAACAATGAAATCAAAACAGAGAATAAAAGATACCTGGAAACAAATGAAAATCAAGAAAGATCTTACAAAAATCTCTGGGGTGTCATGTAAGCTGTAGTAAGAGGGGAATATATATTCCTACAAACACACATGAAAAAAATTGAAGGAACACAAATTAATAGCCTAACAAGCCATCTAAGGAAGCTGGAAAAGCAAGACCAACAAAACCCTAATTACTTTTTTAAAAACAATATTATTTATTTTGATATTGTGGGGTATAGTTAAGGGATAGGTATACAAATACATTTCGTTCAGGGGTATCTCCCGTCCCCAGACAGATATTGAATACTGTTAATCCCACCTCCCTTCCTCTCTTCCCCCATAGTTTCCCACCACTGTCAGTCCTCTTCTTATAGTATTACATGGATGTTCAAGGTCCGCTATATTAGTGAAAACATGTGATACTCAGATCTTTGTTTCTGTCAGAGGTCACTCAATATTATTGACTCTAGTTCCATCCAGGTTGCTGCAAAGTTCATGCTTTTGTTCTTTTTTATGACTGTGTAGTATTCCATTGTGTATATATACCACATTTTTAAAAATCCAGTCTTCTTTTGATGGATAGTATGGTTGATTCCAGGTTCTTGCCATTGTGAACAATGCTGTGATAAACATACGTGTGCAGGTATCTTTTTCGTAGAGTGATTTGAGTTTTTCAGGGTCTATACCCAGTAGGGGGATTGTGGGGTCATATGGGAGGTCGATATTTAAAGCTTTTAGGAATCGCCACAGTTTTCCATAGAGGTTGCACTAGTTTGCACTCCCACCAACAGTGTAGGAGTGTTCCCTTTTCACCACACCCTCTCCAACTACTGTTATTTCTTGAGTTATTAATAATTGCCATTCTGACTGGAGTTATGTGGTATCTTAATGTGGTTTGGTTTGCATCTCCTGGATAATTAGTGAGGTTTAACAATTCTTCTTTTTTTTTTTTTTGGAGTTGGAGTCTCACTCTGTCACCCAGACTAGAATGCAGTGGCTGCTTCTGATGACCACAGCCTTGACCTGCTGGGCTCTGGTGATCCTTCCGTCTCAGCTGTCCAAGTAGCTGGAATTACAGGCATACGCTACCATGCCCAGTTAATTTTTTATTTAATGTAGAGATGAAGTCTGCCAAATTGCCCAGGTGGGTCTCAAACCCACAGGCTCAGGCAATCCACTCACCTCAGCCTCCCAAAGGCACGGGATTACAGGCTGAGCCACCAAGCCCGGCTTTAACATTTCTTCATTTGTCTGTTGGCTGCTCGGATGTCTTCCTTTCAGAAGTGTCTGGTCATATCTTTTGCCCAGTTTATAATGTTTTTTTTTCTTTTCTTTTCAGCACATTTGAGTTCCTTGTAGAGCCAGGATTTTAAGCCTTTGTCAGATCTGGAGTTGGCAAATACTTTTTCCCAGTCTGTGGGCTGTCTTCCTGCTCTCTTGATGGTTTCCTTGAGTTTATAGAAGCTTCTTTCAGTTTAATGAGGTCCCACTTGTCTATCTTATATCTTATGGCCTGTGGGTTTCAGGTTTTGTTCAGGAATTGGATGCCAGTTCCAATTTCCATCAGGGTATGTCCTGCATTTTCTAAGGTTCTTATGGTTTGATGTTTTGTATTTAGGTCTCTGATCCATTTAGAGTTAATTTTTGTGTATTGGTACAGATAAGGGTCTTGTTTGAGTCTTCTGCAAGTGGTCAGCCAGTTTTCCCACACCATTTACTGAATAGGTTCTCCTCTCCCCAGGAGTAGGTGCTGGAGGCATTGTTGAAGATGAGCTGGTTCAGAAATTTAGATTTAGCTTCTGGAATCTCAGTTCTATTCCATTGGTCTGTATGCCTATTTTTGTACCAATACCAAGCTGTTTTGATTATTGTAGCTTTATAGCAAATTTGAAGTCCGGTAATGTGATACTGCCTGCTTTGTTTATTTTGCTGAGGATTGTTCTGGCTATTCTTGATCTTTTGTGTTTCCATATGAATTCCTGTATTGTCTTTTCTATGGCTGAGAAGAATGTTGCTAGTAATTTGACGGGTATTGCATTAAATCTGTAGATTGCCTTAGGCAGGATGGACATCTTCACAATGGTGATTCTCAATCCATGTGCATGGGATATTTTTCCACTTGTTTGTGTCATCTTTGATTTCTTTGAGCAGCGTTTTGTAGTTTTCATTGTAAAGGTCTTTCACATCTCTGGTTAGGAAGATGCCAAATTATTTCTTGTGGCTATTGTGAATGAAATTGTGCTTTTCATTTGGGTTTCTCTTTGTTTATTATTGGTGTAAAGAAATGCGATTTTCTTTTGGACATTTATTTTATATCCTGAGACTTTGTCAAAGTTCTTTATCAGTGTTAGCAGATTGTTTTTACAGGTTCTCTTGGGTTTTCAAGGTACACAATCATGTCAACTGCAAAGAGAGATAACTTGACTTCCTCTTTTCCTATTTAGATACCCCTGATTGCCTTCTCTTCCCTAATTGCTCTAACCAGGATTTCCAATATTATATGGAACAGGAGGGGTGAGAGTGGGCATCCTTGTCTTGTTCCAGTTTTTTGGGGAAATAGTTCCAATTTTTGTCCATTTAGGAGTATGCTGCCTCTGGATTTCTCCTAGATGGCTTTTACTCTTTTGAGTTATCTTCCCTGTATGCCTCTATGTTCGAGGGTTTTTATCAAGAAAGGGTGCTGGATTTTATCAAAAGCTTTTTCTGCATCTAATGATATAATCATGTGGTTTTTGTTTTGACATCTGTTGATTATTTAATTTATCATTTGAGGAATGTTGACCACACTTGCATCCCAGGTATGAAGCCTACTTGGTCATGATGGATGATTTTTGAGATGTTTTGTTGATTCCGGTTTGCTAGGATCTTCTTAAGCATTTTAGTATCTATGTTCATCAAAGATATTGGCCTGAAATTCTCTTTGTTTGCTGGGTCTTTACCTGGCTTGGGTATCAATGTGAGGTTACCTTTATAAAATGATTTGGAGAGAGTTCCATCTTTCTCAATCACCTGGAATACCTTCAGTAGGATTGGTATCAGCTCCTATTTAAATGTCTTGTAGAATTCTGCTGGAAAGCCATCTGGACCAGGACTTTTGTTGGTACATATTCTTATTATGTAGTCAATTTCCTTGATTGTTATTGGTTCTTGATTTAGGGTATTTAGGGTCTCAATTTCTTCTTGTTTCAACCCAGGCAGGTTGTGTGATGTCAGAAAGTCCTCAATTTCCTTAAGATTTTCAAGTTGTTTTTTTTTTTTTTCATACAAGTGTGCGTAGTAATCTCTAATGATCTTTTGTATTTCTTCAGGGTCAGATGTGACTTCTTTTGTGTTTCAAATTGTGCTTATTTGAGCTTTTTCTCCCTTTTTCTTTATCAGTCTAGCTGGGGGACCATCAATCTTGTTTATCCTTTCAAAGAACCAACTTCTTGTTTCATTGCTTTTTTGTATTATCTTTTTGTCTTCTATGTACTGGATTTGTGCATTTATTTTGGTGATCTGGATTCTTCTGCTGAAATTGGGTTTTTTGTTGTCTTGCTTTTCCAGCTTCCTTAGGTGGCTTGTTAGGCTATGAATTTGTGATCCTTCCATTTTCTTCATGTGCGTTTGTAGGGATATGAATTTCCCTCTTACTACAGCTGACATGGCATCCCAGAGATTTTGGTAAGATGTTTCTTTATTTTCATTTGTTTCCAGGTACATTTTAATCTCTCTTTTGATTTCATCATTGACCAGAAGTTGTTTAGCATCATGCTGTTTAGTGTCCATATCTTTGTGGGTTTTAGGGGGACCTTGTTGGTGTTAATTTTATTTTTATTCCACTGTTGTCTGAGAAGGTACATGGTAAAATTTTGGTCTTTTTAAATTTGCTTATGTTTTATTTATGGCCAAGTATGTGGTAAATATTAGAGTACGTTTAATGTAGTGATGAGTAAAATGTATATTTTGTGGTTTTTGGATGGAGTATTCTCTGGGTATCACTTAAGTCCCTTTGATCAAGAGTCTCATTGAGGTTTTGGATCTCATTGCTGATTTTTTGTCTTGATGATCTGTTTACGGTTGTACTATGATGGTGTTGAAGTTAATATCTTTTTTTAGTTTACCTAGAAGTTGCTTTATGTAGGTTGGTGCTCCTATATTGGGTGCATATATATTTAGGATGGATATTTCTTGTTGATGGATTGAACCTTTTAACATGATGTAGTGGCCTTCTGTATCTTTTTAAATTTTTGATAGCTTAAAGGGTATTTTGTCTGAGATTAAGATCACAACTCTTTCTGTCTTTTGTGTCCCGTTCGCCTGAAAATTTGTTTCCCATCCTCTTACTTTGAGTCTGTGAGTGTCCTTTCCAGTGAGATTTGTCTCTTGATGGCAATAGATTGTTACCTGGTGATATTTTATCCATTTACCATTCTATGTCTTTTCAGTGGTGCATTTAGTCCATTCACATTCAAGCTAATTATTGAAATGTAAGAGTTGATACCTGTCATAGTATTCTTACAGAGTGGTTGTTATTCTTTCTGTTTGTGTGTTTTCTTTCTTTTTTTCTGTAGTTGGTTCATGTGTGTTTTTAATCTTTTGCCTGTACTCTTGTGAAGAATGTTATTGTTCTTTTTTCCTTTTCTTCTGTGTTCAATACTTTCTTAAGTGTTTCTTGTAGAAGTGGTCTGGTGGCAGCATAGGTTCTTAGGGATTGGGCATCTGGGAAAGATTTCAATTCTCCCTCACTGATGAAACTTAGCTTGGCTGAGTAGGTTATTCTCGGTTGAAATTGTTTATCTTTCAGAACTTTGAAGACAGGGCTCCAAGGTCTTCTAACCTGGAGGGTTTCTGTAGATAAATCTGCTGCTTTTCTAATTGGTCTTCCCTGGTAGGCAGTCTGACTTTTTTCTCTTGCTGCCTTTAGGATTTTTTCTTTTATACCTACTTTGTTTAGGTGAATTATTTTTTGGTAGTTAGTTTCTCATTTCTTGTCTTGTAGGGGTTCTCTGAATCCCTTGTGTTTGAATTTTTGCATCACTGATGAGATGATGGAAGTTTTCTTGAATGATTTCATTAAATGTTTGTCCAGTGTGGCCTCTGTTTCTCTCTCTGCCTCAGGAACATCAATACTCTTATATTCGGTCTCTTGAAGTAGTCATTCATCTCTTGGAGGCTTTGTTTTGTCTTTTTGAGCTTCTTTTCTATGTTTTTGTCAGTTTGGGTTATTTCTGTGTTTTGGTCTTCAAGCTCTGAGATTCTTTCTTCTGCTTGGCTAATTCTCTTTCCATGCTTATTAGTTTGTTATTTATTTCCATCACAGTATTCTTTACTGCAGTTATTTCTGTCATCAGCTCCTTCCTATTTTCCTCTTGTCTCTCTTCAATTTTTTAAATTCTCTCTGATAATGTCTGGATATCTGGGCTTGTTGTAGGTGACCAGTCATTCTGGAGGCTCTTCATTTTTTGTGTCCCAGAGTCTGTTTTCTCAGTGTCTGGCCTCCCAGAGATCTGTGTGAGACTTATATTCTTTTTTTGGTTTTTCATCATTTGTGCAGTTTTTATCTTCCCTACTTTTTCTTTTGCTCTATGTCACCGTCTTCTTTAATTCTGTTATTCAGGGGTAGAGGGGTTGCTTTTTCTTCTGTTTGTTCAATCTCCTATTATTCTTTATGTATGTCTTATTTTGTTTACTTGTGGGGTTGCATTGTATGTTGTGGGTTGTTCTTTTTGCAGTTTTTTGATTTACTTAAGGGAGGAGCTGTGATTCAAAATCTATCTGCAGGTCCTGGTATCCACCGATGGGTGTATGGATAATCTGAAACTCACTTCCCACTGCCTTGAAATCTGTCCGTGCAATGGGCTTGTATGTTTGCTCCCTGAAATAAAATGAGGGTAACAGAGGGAGGAGAGTGGAGCAGACAGTGGGGGGAAGAAGAGAGTGGAGAGAGATAGGAGTAAGGGGGGAAACAGATGAGTGTATAAACAAATGGAGAGAGAGACAAAAATTGAAACATATAAAAACATTAGACCATGGCTACAAACTAACCAACTCCCATACAAAGATAACCTAAAATATACAATGCTGATAACATAGTCTTGCCAGTCTCATTACCAGTGTGTTATTCCTTTATACAAAGATATGGTTTACAGAGAGGAAAAGAAAGGAAGAGAAAAGAAGGGAAAAAGGAAAAAGAAAAGAAAAATGGGGGAACAAAACAGAAGGAATAGAATCAAGTCAGTAGACTAACAGAACCAATCAAACACACTCTGAGACTTTTTTTTAAGTCAAATGTCCTTTCAGCTCTGATTTCTAGCTGTCTTTTTAGCCTGATAAGTTTGATCACAGTTAGAGTCAGTTTCCCCTGGCCTGCTGTGAAAGGCAGATCAGATCACCCCTCAGTTCACCACTGTCCAGTTCACCATTCACATCTGGCCTGTGTCTGTCAAGCTTCCATTTTTCCCCTTTCAGCGCTGTTACCTTGAATTACCAGCAGGTGGTGCTACCACGCCACTCCCAATGGTCTTTATCTTAACTGCTTGCCCCTAAGGGGATGGAGCCGTTGCCTCAAGGCACACGAGAGGAGACCCACAGTCTGGCAGGACATCATGATGGCAGTAGTGGCCGCAGTGACCTCAGCAGATCTTGCTCACAGGGATTGCAAGGTCTGAAGTAATGAATCACCTCAGGCATGGGTGGTGTGATGTGCAATGGCTGCCGTGGTGGCAGTGGCGGGTCACCTCAGGCACGGGCATGCAATATGGAATGGCTGCCATGGTGGAAGTGGTGGTGGCAGCTCACCTCAGACTCGGGCTGTGCAATGTGTAATGGCAGCAACTCGCCTCAGGCACTGTCCATGAGATGTGAAATGTTTGCCTCAGCAGCAACAGTGGTGGCAGCTCACCTCAGGCACTGGTGGTGTGATGTGGAATCCAAAACCCTAATTTCAGTAGAAGAATCCAGATCACCAAAATGAAAGCCCCAATCCAGGACATAGAAGACAAAAAGATTATACAAAAAATCAATGAAGCAAAAAGCTGGTTCTTCAAAAGGATAAACAAACTTGATGATCCCCTAGCTATACTGACCAAGAAAAAGAGAGAAAAAGCCCAAATAAACACAATTAGAAACAAAAAAGATGAAGTCACAATTGACCCTGAAGAAATACAAAAGATCATTAGAGACTTCTATGTACACTTGTATGGAAACAAACTTGAAAACCTTAAGGAAATGGAGGAATGTCTGACATTATACAACCTGCTTGGGTTGAAACAAGAAGAAATTGAGACCCTAAATAGACCAATAACAATCAAGGAAATTGACTACATAATAAGAAAAGTGCTACAAAAAAAAGCCCTAGTCCAGATGGCTTTCCAGCAGAATTCAACAAGACATTTAAGGAGGAGCTGATACCAATCCTGCTGAAGGTATTCCAGGTGAATGAGAAAGATGGAACTCTCCCCAAATCATTTTATGAAGCTAGCATCACATTGATACCCAAGCCAGATAAAGACCCACCAAAGAATGAGAACTGCAGGCCAATATCTTTGATGAATATAGATGCCAAAATTCTCAATAAGATCCTAGCAAACCGGATTCAACAACACATCTCAAAAATCATCCATCTACCAAGTAGGCTTCATCCCTGGGATGCAAGACTGGTTCAACATTTGAAAAACCGTAAGTGTAATTAAATACATTGACACATGTCAAAACGAAAACCACATGATTATATCATTAGATGCAGAAAAAGGTTTTGATAAAATTCAGCACCAGTTTTTGATAAAAACCCTCTAACATCTAGGCATACAGGGAATATACCTCAAAATACTAAAAGCCATCTATGAGAAACTCACAGTCAGCATACTTCTAATTGGACAAAAACTGGAATCATTTCCCCTGAAAACTGGAACAAGACAAGATACCCGTGCTCCTCCCTCCTGTTCAGTATATTATTGGAAGTCCTGGTTAGAGAATCAGAGAAGAGAAGGCAATCAGGGGTATCCAAATAGGAAAAGAAGAAGTCAAGCTATCTCTCTTTGCAGATGACATGATTGTGTACCTTGAAAACCCAAAAGAATCCATCAAAAACCTCCTTACACTGATAAAGGACTTTGGAAAAATCTCAGGATATAAAATTAATGTGGAAAAGACAATCGCATTTCCTTACACCAATAATAAACAAACAGAAACCCAAATAGAAACCACAATTCCATTCACAATAACCACAAAAAAATGAAATACCTTGGCATCTTCCTAGTCAGAAACGTGAAAGGCCTTTACAATGAAAACTACAAAACACTTCTCAAAGAAATCAAAGATGACATAAACAAGTGGAAAAACATCCCATGCTCATGGATTGGAAGAATCAATATTGTGAAGATATCCATCCTACCTAAGGCAATCTACAGATTTAATGCAATACCCATCAAATTACCAGCAACATTCTTCTCAGACATAGAAAAAACAATACAGGTATTCATATGAAAACACAAACTATCAAGAATAGCCAGAACAATCCTCAGCACAAAAAACAAAGCAGATGGTATCACATTACCAAACTTCAAACTTTAGTATAAAGCTACAGTAATCAAAACAGGTTGGTGTTGGTACAGGAACAGGCATATAGACCAATGGAATAGAATTGAGATTCCAGAAGCAAAACCTCAATTTCTCAACCAACTCATCTTCGACAAAGCCTCCACCACGTACCACTGGGGAGAGGAGAACCTATTTAGTAAATTGTGGAGGGAAAACTGACTGGTCACATGCAGAAGACTCAAAAAAGACCCCTATAGATCCCTATACACAAAAATTAACTCTAAATGTATTAGAGTCCTAAATGTAAAACCTCCAAATATAAGAATTTTAGAAAATGCAGGACATACCTTTATGGAAAATGGAACTGGCATTCAATTCCTGATCAAAACCCAAAACGCACAGGCTATAAGAGGTAAGATAGACTAATGGGGCCTCATTAAATTAACAAGCTTCTGCAAAGCCAAAGAAAGCATCAAGAGAGCAGGAAGTTAGCCCACAGACTGGGAAAAAGTGTTTGCCAACTCCAGGTTCGACAAAGGCTTAACATCCTGATTCTACAAGGAACTCAAACGTGTGGAAAAGAACAAAACAAACAACCCCATTATAAATTGGGCAAGAGATATGACCAGACATTTCTCAAAGGAAGACATCTGAGCATTCAACAGACACATGAAGAAATGTTCAACCTCATTAATCATCTAGGAGATGCAAATCAAAACCACACCGAGATACCACCTAACTCCAGTTAGAATGGTCATTATTAACAACTCAAAAAAATAACAGTTGCTGGAGAGGGTGTGGTGAAAAGGGAACACTTCTACACTCTTAGTGGAAGTGCATACTAGTACAACCTCTGTGGAAAACAGTGTGGTGATTCCTAAAAACTCTAAATATCAACCTCTCATATGACCCTGCAATTCTCCTACTGGGAATATACCCTAAAGAACTCAAATCACTCTATGAAAAAGATACCTGCACACGTATATTTATTGCAGCATTGTTCACAACCATAAGAACCTAGAAACAACCATGCTGTCCATCAAAAGAGGACTGGATTTAAAAAATGTGGTACATATACCTGATGGAATACTATGTAGCCATAAAAAAGAATAAAATCATGAATTTCACAGCAACCTGAATGGAACTAGAGTCTATAGTACTGAGTGACTTCTCACAGAAGTAAAGATCTGAGTATCACATGTTCTCACTCATATAGTGGACCTTGAACATCACCGTAATACTATAAGAAAAGGACTGACAGTGATGGGAAACTATAGAGAGGAAGGGAGATGGGATTAATGGTAGTAATATCTGTCTGGGGATGGGAAAACACCCTTTATTAACCAGGATGCCCAAATGAGGCATATTTGTATACCTAAACCTTAACTGCACCCCACAATATCAAAATAAAAAATATTGATTAAAAAAGAACAGAAATAAATGAATTCAGTCTTTTTTAAAAATCTCTATTTAAAGTAAAAAAAGAATTGGTTTTTTGAAAAGGTACAAAGAAATGACAAAACTTTAGATAGACGAATTTTTTAAAAAAGAGAGAAGAGACAAAAAAATAAAATCAGACATGAACAGGTCCTTTTGTGATAGCATGAAAATACAAAGGATTATAAAAGACTATTATAAATAAATTTTATGCCAACAAATTAAAAAATTTAGGAGAAATGAATAAATTTCTGGGCTCATACACCCCACCAAGATTACCTTTGGAAGAAATAGAAAATCCAAACAGACCAATAATGAGTAACAAGATTAAAACAGTAATTTAAAATTTCCCATCAAAAATAACAGGTTCTAATGAATTAACTGTTGTACTCTAACAAACATTTTAAAAATAACTAATACCAATTTTTGTCAAACTATTCCAAAAAATTTAATTAAAGAAAATTGTTCGAACACATTTTAGGCCAAACAGTACCCTGATACAGAAATCAAGCAATGTGCAACACACACACACACACACACACACACACACACACACACACACAAAAGGGAAAAAAGTAAACTGAAAACCAGTGTAACTGGTGTTTTAAAAATGCATAATCTTTTAAAATTACTAGCAAGTTGTATTTTTTTAGCTTATTAAAAAGTATATTAATGGTGCTAGGAAAACTGATTAGCAGTAGTCAGGTGAATAAAACTGATCCCTTACCTATCACCATATACTAAAACTAACTTAAAATGGCCAAGGACTTAAATGTAAAACCTCAAACTACAAGAATCTTAGAGCCAAGCTCGGTGGCTCAGCCTATAATCCCGCACCTTTGGGAGGCTGAGGTGAGTGGATTGCCTGAGCCCGTGGGTTCGAGACCCGCCTGGGCAGC
>NW_007253124.1:66568-79067 GCF_000164805.1 Carlito syrichta
AGCGAGACCTCATCTCTACAATAAATAAAAAAAAAATTAGCCGGGCGTGGTAGCGCACGCATGTAATTCCGGTTACTCGGAAGGCTGAGGCAGAAGGATCGCAGAGCCCAGCAGGTCAAGGTTGCGGTGGCCGGGAGCAGTCACTGCACTCCAGTCTAGGTGACCGAGTGAGACTCCAACTAAAAAAAAAACAAACAAACAACAACAACAACACAAATTAAAAAAAAAAAAGAATCTTAGAAGAAAATGTAGATAACAACTCATGGATATCGAAATAGGCAATGAATTCATGGCCAAGTCCTCAAAAGCAAATGCAACAAAAGTTGAAATTGACAGGTGGCACATTATCAAATTGAAAAGTTTTGTACAGCAAAAGAGCAAAGAGACAACTCATGAAATGGGAAAAGGCATTTGTAAGCTATACATCTGATGAAGACCTAACATCCAGAATGTACAACAAACTCAAACAAATTGAAGGAAAAAAGCAAACAACCTCATTAAAAAGTGGACAAAGGACATGAACAAAAACTTCTCAAAGGAAGACCTACAAACAGCCAACAAACACATTTTAAAAATGCTCAGCCTCACTGCTCATCAGAGAAATGCAAATCAACACTGCAATGAAATACCACCTTACACCAGTAAGATGGATCAAAAAAACCAATCCTATTGAAAGTATTCCAGGCGATTGAAAAAGATGGAATATCCCCTCAGATCATTTTATGAAACTAACATCACACTGATACCCAAACTGGGTAAAAACACAACAAAAAAAGAGAACTACAGTCCAATATTCCATACAAACATACATGCAAAAATCCTCAGCAAGATTCTAGCAATTAGGTTCCAACAACACATCTCAAAAATCATCTCCTCTCACCAAGTAGTCTTAATCCCCACGATGCAGGGCTGGTTCAACATTCACAAGACCATAAATGTAATTAAACACATCAACAGATGTAAAAACAAAAACAATATTATATCATTAGACACAGATAAAGCTTTTGATAAAAGCCAGCATTCCTTCTTGATAAAAACCTTCAGACACCTAGTATAAAAGGATCGTACATCAAAATAGTAAGTGCCATCTATGATAAATGCACAGCTAGCATATTGCTAAATGAACAGAAACTGAAAACATTTCCCCTGAAAACTGGAACAAGACAAGGCTGCCGACTCTTACTCCTCTTGTTCAACATAGTTTTGAAAGTTCTAGCTAGAGCAATTAGACAAGAGAAGGAAATCAGGGATATGCAAATAAGAAAAGAGGAAATCAAGTTATCCCTCTTTACTGATGATATGATACTATACCTCAAAAATCCAAAAGAATCTACCAAAAACCTGCTTGCACAGATAAAGGACATTGGCAAAGTCTCAGGGTACAAAATAAATGGGCAAAAGACAGTTGTATTCTTATACACCAAGAACAAGCAGACAGAGAACCAAATGAAAAGCACAATCCCATTCACAATAGCCACAAAGAAATGAAATACCTTGACATCTTCCTAACCAGAGAAGTGAAAGACCTTTACAATGAGAACTACAAAACACTGCTCAAAGAAATCCAAGGAGACTCAAACAAATGGAACAATATTCCATGCTTATGGATAGGAAGAATCAACATTGCTAAGATGTCCATCCTACAAAAGGCAATCTACAGATTCAACACAATACCCATTAAATTACCAACATCATTTTTCTCAGACCTGGAAATGACAGTACAGAAATTCATTTGGAAACATAAACGACCACGAATAATCAAAACAATCCCTAACAAAAGAAACAAAGCAGGAGGCATCACAGTTCCAGACTTCAAACTATACTATAAGGCTACAATAAGCAAAACAGTCTTGTATTGGTACAAGAGCAGGCATATAGAACAAGAGCAGGCATATAGAACAGGATAGAGATTCCAGAAGCAAAACCTCGATTCCTCAACCAACTCATCTTTGGCAAAGTCTCCAACAACAACCACTGGGAGAGGAAAACCTATTCCATAAATGGTGCTGGGAAAACTGGCTGCTTACATGCAGAAGATTAAAACAGGATTCCTACCTATCACTCTACACAAAAAATAGCTCTAAATGAATCAGAACTATAAGATTTTTAGAAAATGCAGGAGACACCCTTGTGAAAATTGGAACTGGTAACCCATTCCTAAGTGCCCATACCATAAGAAATAAGATAGACAAGTGGGACCTCATCAAACATATGGACTTCACAGCAACTTGGATAGATTTAGAGTCTATCATACTCAGTGATCTATCACAGAAACAAAAGGGAGTACCATATGTTCTCACTCATAAGTGGACCTTGAAAAATTATTATATTACTGTAAGAAAGGGATTGGCAGTAGTGGGAAACTGCCAGGGGAATGAGGGACACACCTCATCAACAAGGGCACCTACATACTGAACATTTGTATACTTAACCCTGAATTGTACCCCACATCTTTAAAATGAGAAAGAAAAAAGAAAAAAAGTCAAGAAACAACAGATCCAGGCACAGCTTCAGAGAAAAGGGAATGCTTCTACACTGTTGGTGGGAATGTAAGCTAGCTCAACATTTGTGGAAAACAGTGTGGAGAGTTTTCAAAGAACTAACAACTGAGCTTCTGTATGATCCTGTAATCCCTCTTCTGGAAATATACCCAGAGGAATATAAGTCGCTCTAGCAAAAAGACACTTGCATGCACATATTTTTTTTGCAGCACTATTCAAATACCAAAAACATAGAACCAATACAGATGTCCATCAAAAGTGGACTGGATGAAAAAAATGTGGTATATATACATGATGGAATATTAGACAGCCATAAAGAAGAACAAAATCATAGCCTTTGCAGCAGCATGGATGCAGCTGGACAGCATCATACGAAGTAAACTCTCAGGGAAACAAAGAACTGAATACAAGATGTTTTCACTCATAAGCAGGCCCTGATCTTTGGTTACACAAGCACAAGGTGGAATCAGCAGACGCTGGACACTGCTAAGGGAGGGAGGGAGGATGGAGGGGGCTACGTGGCAACATACTAGCTAACTGGTCCGCTTCAGGGTGAGAAGGGGCCAGCTAGAAGCCCAAACTTCACCTGCATGCAACTTACTTATGTAGTAGATCTTCACTTGCACCCCACAACTCTAAAATAAAATAAAATTAAAAAGCATATTCGTGATGTTCAACTGGGATTCATTCTAGGGATGCAAGGGTGATTCAACATATGTAAATCAATAAATGTGATATATCACCTTAATAGAATCAAGGACAAGAGACACATTACAATTTTAAAAGTGACAGAAAAAAACTTTTGACACAATTTAATACCCCAGCATGATAAAAATTTTCAACAAATTAGGCATATAAGAAACATACATTGACACAATAACTTTTATTGTGACAAGTCCACAGTTAACATCAAACTGGGGGAAAGCTTGAAAGATTTTCCTGTAAGATGTGAAATTTGACAAGGATGCTCACTTTCACCACTTCTAATCAACATTATACTGGAAGTCCTAACCAGAGCAATTTGGCAAGATAAAGCAATAAAGAGCATCCAAACTGGAAAGAAGGAAGTCAAATTGTCCAAGTTTGCAGATCACATGATTTTATATACAGAAAATCCTATAAACCACACACACACACACAACCATTAGGACTAATAAACAAATTCAGTAAAGTTGCAGGATACAAAATCAACATACAAAAATAAGTAGTGTTTCTATTTGCCAACAGCTAAATATTTGAAAAAGAAATAAAGAAAACAATTCTATTTACAATAGTTACCCCCCAAAAGTAAGATGCTTAGGAATACATTTAACCAATGAAGTAAAAGATCTGTACAAGAAAACCACAAGACATTGAAGAAATAAGTTTAAAAGGACACAAATTATTGGAAACATACCACATGTTCATGGACTGTGAGAATTAATATTACTAAAATGTCCACACTGCACAAAGCAAATTACAAATTCAGTTCAATCCCTATCAAAAATCAATGACATCCTTCAACGAAATAGAAAAGACAACACTAAAATTCATATTGATGGAACCACAAAAGATGCTGAATAGCCAAAGCAATCTTGGGCCAAAAGGTTAAAGCTAAAAACCTCACACTACCTGATTCAAAATATATGACAAAGGTATAGTAGCCAAACTGCGTGATACTGACATAAAAACAGACACATAGATCAAGGGAACAAAACAGAGAACCCAGAGGTAAATCCACATGTTTATTTATAACCAATTGATCTCTGACAAAGAGGTCAAGATACACATTGGAGAAAGACAGTCCCTCCAATACATGGTGCTGGGAAAATTAGATATCCACGTGCAGGAAAATAATACTAGACCCTAAGTCTCTCACCATATATAAAAACCAAATCAAGATAAAGACTTAAATGTAAGGCCCAAAACTATAAAACCACTAGAAGAAAACACAAGAAAGATGTTTCATGAAATTGGTGTGGACAAGGTTGTTTTGGATGGAACCTCAAAAGCATAGGCAATAAAAGCCAAAATAGACAAATGAAGTCATACCAAACTAAAAATTTCTGCATAGCAAAGAAAATGTTTGAATAGTGTGCATCTAAAAGTGTTAATATCCAGAATATTACGGAATTCAAACAAGTTGATAGCAGAAAAACTAATTATTCAAATTTTAAGAGTATGTTAAAGAGATGTCTGCACTTTCATGTTTATTGCTGCATTATTCACAATAGCCAAGATATGGACTACTCAAACTAGGTGCCCATAAACTGATTAGTGGACTAAAAATGTGACATATATAAACAATGGAGTACTATTTGCCATAAAAAAGAAGGCCAGGAGAGGTGGCTCAAGCCTGTAATCCCAGCACTTTAGGAAGCAGAGGCGAGAGGATTGCCTGAGTCCAGGGATTTGAGACTAGCCTGGGCAACTTGATGAGACCTCGTCTCTACAATAAATAAAAAAATTAGCCCAGTATGACGATGCATGCCTGTAGTTTCTGCTACTTGGAAGGCCAAGGCGGAAGAATCACTGGAGCCCAAGAGGTTGAGACTGTGGTGGCCATGAGTTTGCCACTGCACTCCAGCCTGGGTGACAGAGGGAGACTATGACTCAAAAAATAATAATGATGATGATAAATGAAATTCTGACATTTATGACAAAATAGATGAACCTAGAGGACATTGTATTAAGTGAAATAAACCAAGCACAGAAGGGCAAATACCACATAATCTACCTCATTTGTGTAACCTAAAAACAGTGATCTCATGGAAGTAGAGTAGAATAGTGGTTACCAGAGGCCAAGGAGACTACAGGGGAGGGAGGGAAAGGCAGGAAGAATTTGGTAGATGGGTACACCATTCGCGTTAGGCAGAAGAAGGCAGTTCTGGTGTTCTATTGCACAGAAAAGTGACTATAGGCAATATTTTGAAATAAGAAGAAAGTGTATTTAAAATGCTCTCACTATAAAGAAATGATAAATGTTTGAGGTGGTAAGTGTGTTAATTACCCTGACTTGATTATTACTCAATGTATACATGAATGGAAAATCACACTGTGTCTATAAATGTTTATAATTATTATGAGCCAATTAAAGCAAAATAAAAATTTAAAGACATAACAATTCACAACATGATTATTACAAATAGTTTAAAGTTTAGATTTTGACCCTAGTATATATCTCCCTTAGGATGTACAGTCAAATTGTGCTTTTAAGTTAATTTCAAATAGTCTCTGTTTCTGGTATGTCACTGACTCAATAAGTGATTATGATCATCTTCTTATCTTGCTTTTAATATTTGGAACTTTTCTTTTACTTTTAATTTTACAAACTGTCTTCATGGAGAAGGGATTCCAGAATGGCAGAGAAATAAATAGAGCTTATCTTTCCAGAAATCAATGATTTCATTGGACAAAATTTTCAAAATAAGTCATGTCAGAATTTTGGAAGATGACCAAAGGCATAAAACAAATTGAGATGTTTACTAAATAATAATAATAATAAGTACCTTATCCTCAGTAAGAACACCAAAGCGCTGTGGCAACTTAGCTGCTCTCATCTGTTCCCCAGATTGAGGATGAAGTAGACTTAGGATAGTCATTTTGCTGCGCTCAGCACAGAAGACCCAATTCAGAACTCTACAGAAAGGTCTTGTACCCAGAAAGTTTGTAGAAAACAATAGCAATTGGTGTCAAAAATCAAAGGTCAACATTATAACTGCCAAAGACTTCAAAACTGGCCACAGCAAAGAACAGACCAGGCACAATTTAACAATATTTGGGAAATGAGACAACCATAGAGGACTTGACTAAAACTCCCGTTTACTTCCAGAGATTTGGAAGGCTGCACACATACTAAGGAAAGACCAAAGAGGGCCACAATTATTTACCTATCTTGGCTAAACATGATAACTTGCACAAAGAGAAAGTATAACCCAAGACAGATTTGTAAACAGTTCATATGGTGAATGTATGCTCTAATCCATGCAGATCTCAGTAAAAGGTGGCAGCCATACTAGCTTAAGGTGCTTAGGCACAACCTCTGACCAATCATTGCCTGGCACTGAACTATGCTGACACAGGAGTAGCTCCTAGGAAGCCTGACTTAAAATTTTTTAATGGAAGGAAGGGAGGGAGGGAAGGAGACAATTACACATTTAAAAGAAGAGAAAAAAAACTAAGTGAAACATCAGTTGCTCAATCTGCAGGGCAGTCAGAATCTAAATAATCAGTCCAAGCAGGTAACTAAACAAAAATAAGGAAAAAACACATAAAAAGCAAAACAAGAAAATGACTTTATTTGAAAAGTCTTAAGCCAGAAACAAACCAATTGTACATCAAAGAGTGGATGGACAAAAATATATATATATTTTATCCATACATGAAATGCTATTCAGTAATAAAAAGGAACAAGTTACTGATACACTCAGCATCATGGATTGCTTACAGCGATATGCTAAATAGAAAAAAGCTAATATAAAGAATGCCTAAATTTACTTCCATCTTAATAAAATCATAGAAAAGACAAATTTAAGCCTAAGCAGCATAAAACAGGTCAACCCACAAAAATGCCAGGTTGGCGGTAGGTTTACCTGCAAGTGAGGATGAGGGATTTTAGAATTCTATATTTTGATTGTGGTCTTGTTCACATGGTCTTGCACATTTGTCAAAATAACCAAAACCACACCAGAAATTATACATCAATAAGTTTGATTTAAATTGTTTTAAATAAGCAAAAATATAAAAACAGTATAAATAAAATGGACAAATTGAAGAAGCAAACATCACCACTTTAGGTGGGTGGACACATATGTCATTCGTTTTCTCCCCCATCAGTTCAGAAACTGTATGTGCCTGTCTCATATTCAGGGTTTAATAATTATTAGTTGAATCAGTGAGTGAATCCTAAAGGGGCTAGAGTGTAGTCAAAGCTACCTCAGATGGCACAACTGTGTAAGGGATTTGTCTTCCATATACAGTACATCAGTTGCCCTGACACCACTCCAACACTGAGAACCAACTTTCTTGCTCTTTTTTTTTTTAACCATTCTGTGATGTACCTTCCTTGTTACCCTTCACATATGGCTTGCACACTGACTTTCTGGTTGTGTTTTGAATAAGCTGAATGGAGTTGGCTCTCTGTACTTAGAAAATAAGTATCTAAAGGTGTCAAGCTGCATTTTTTCCCTTCAAGCTATGAAAAGAAAGTGAAGGAGTTAAAGGAGAGATTTCTCAGTTAAGTAAGAAGTGCTTAAACAAGAAGAAAAACATCAATGTTTCAAATGCCACCATGACACCTGGAAGGAATATAATGAGAAAAAAAAACTACCAACATGACAGGTAATCCAACTAAGATACGGTGTTTTGTTTTGTTTGTTTTTTTCTTTTTCATCAAGTATGTATCTTTGTCATAGTTGTTGCCCCCAAAAAAGCTTAAAAATGGGAAAGGGAAGAAAGTCCCAAGTAGCTGCAATGCAAAGCAGGAAGGAATGCATGCCCATAGCAGAGAATAGTTGACATGCTCTCTGGATTCTGAGGAGGGAAAGACTGCTTTCCACTATGAGTCACGAAAAATCACTGGAAAAGTTGGCATCAGATGTGCAAGTCACATGTGAAGGGTAGCAGAGCAGATAGGTCATGGAATGGTTTAAAAAAAGAGCAAGAGGAGGTTCTGATAAGATGGTGATGGCATACGTGGACTTGTGAGATTCTCTGACCATGAGTTCCCAAAAAGACTCTTACTTTTCTTCCCCCATCCCCCAGCCCACCACCAGTCACACTGGTCCGAGGCCCGGGAACCTTCGGTCTTAACAGGGCCAGATATTGCGGCCCCTGGCTGTTGCTGTTCCACCATACATGACTCCCACCCATGAGGGAGTCTCAGGTCTCGGTTCCCTCCCTGGCTACATTGTCTCTCACCCAGCACCCAGCACCAAGCCGCCGGTCACTCAGGGAGGCTCTGGGTGCCCACCCCCAAGAGACACAAGTCCCTTTCCTGGCTGAAGTACCCTGTGGGGGGCCCAGGGCCACTCTCACCACTCACCACCTGCCCTTTGGAGATTTGGAGTTCTGGAGCTCTAGGCCAATGCTGGCTGAGGCACTCAGCGCTTGACCCCAAGCTTGGGGACCCAGAAAAGTGGAGAGAAACGGATCTGTGAAAGTGAAACTGCCACCTTGAACATTCTCCAGGAAGAGATTTCCATTGCCCCGCCCACCTATCAACAAGCCCCACCTTGGTTCCTAAGGTAGCATTGCTAAACAGGAGACAAAGCCCCACCCCTACACTGAATCAGACAAAAGCAACTCCCAGGCAGCAGGCTAAAAAAATCCAAAAAACAAACCCAAACTGCAAGCAAATCTAGCTGCCTGCAGTGAAAAACAAAGGGGAGAGGCTCAAGATCAGAGCTGAAGTGACTTTAGCCTGATCTCTTATTTTCACTTTTGATTTTATCATTTTGACTGTTTGTTTTGATCACTTTTGTTGTTTGTTTTCTGACTTACACTGTTTCATGATTTTATTGGTCTGTCTCTGTGTAGCTACCAGTATTCTTTAGGGAATCTGTCTTACGTGTCTTTTTTCACTTTTCTCCAGCCTTGTGTCTCTTTCTCACCTGATAGTTGGTATGTATGTCTGTTTTCCCTCTCACTCTTCTCTCTTTCTAACTTCCTATTGATGCCCCCTTCCTCCATTATTTTCCTCTTTTATACCCCCTTTTAATCTAGGGGCCAAGCCCACATACTGCTGCATGGACAGATTGTAAGGCAGAGGGAAATAGGTTCCAGTGTGCTCATACACCTGTTGGTGGATGCCGGAATCAGCATCTACATTCTGAACCACAGCTCCCCCCTCAATTAAGACTCAAAACTGCAAAAAGTACTGCTCACAGACCACACTCCAACCTCAAAAGTGAACAAAGCCAGAAGACCCTCATGGGGAAGAACAGGATATTGCAGAAGTGAAACAAAAGCAAACCCACCTTCCCTGAAAAACAGAATTACAGAAGGGGAGGGAAAGGGGGAGAGAAAAAAAATCTACACAAATGAAGAAAAACCAGAAGAAAAGTAGGGGTCTCTCCCAGACCCCTGGGAGGGCAGACACTGAGGAAACTGACTTTGGAATGCAAACAATGAAGAGCCCACAGAATGAAGGGTCTCAAACCACAAACCTAGATATCAAGACATTAATGGAAAGATTAAAAAGAATTGAAAAGACACAAGAAGAAACTAGGAAGGAGCTGATATCTGAGATAACAGTAATAAAGAATACTGTGAACGAAGTAAACAACAAACTGATAAGTATGGAAAGTAAAATTACCCAAGCAGAAGAAAGAATTTCAGAGCTTTAGGACCAAAATATAGAACTAACCCAAACTCTTAAAAGCACAGAAAATAAGCTCAAAAAGACAGAACAAAACTTTCAAGAGATGAGTGATTACTTCAAGAGACCAAACCTAAGAGTAAATTGGCCATCCTGAGGCAGAAAGAGAGACAGAGGCCAAACTGGAACAAACTTTCTATGAGATCATTCAAGACAACTTCCCTTATCTAATCAATGATGCAAAAATTCAAACACAAAAGAATCAGAGAACCCCTGCAAGACAACAAAGGAGAAGACCAACTCCTAGACACATAATAATTCACCTAAACAAAGTAGGCATAAAAGAAAAAATCCTAAAGGCAGCAAGAGAAAAAGGTCAGATCACCAACCATGGAAGACCAATTAGAATAGCAGCAGATTTATCTACAGAAACCCTGCAGGCTAGAAGAGCTTGGAGCCCTATCTTCAAAGTCCTAAAAGATAAATAATTTCAATGAAGAATAACCTACCTGGCCAAGCTAAGCTTCATCAGCGAGGGAGAATTAAAATCTTTCCCAGATATCCAATCCATAAGAACTTATGCTGCCACCAAACCACCTCTACCTGAAACACTTAAGAAAGTACTAAACACAGAAGAAAAGGAAAAAAGAACAATCTTCTTCACAATCTTACAGGAAAAATAATAAAATACACATGAACGAACCCCAAACCCAAAAGAAAGACCAAAAAACCAAGTGGAAGAACAATAACTCTATAAGAACTCTATGATAGGGATGAACTCTCACATTTCAATAATTAGCCTGAATGTGAATGGACTAAATGCACCACTGAAAAGACATAGAATGGCAAAATGG
The DNA here is from genome assembly GCF_000164805.1 of Carlito syrichta. Taxonomy (NCBI): domain Eukaryota; kingdom Metazoa; phylum Chordata; class Mammalia; order Primates; family Tarsiidae; genus Carlito; species Carlito syrichta. Next base: position 77,221 of record NW_007253124.1, read on the forward strand.
ATAAAATATCACCAGGCAACAGTGTACTGCCTTCAAGAGACCCATCTCACTAAAAGGACATACACAGACTCAAAATAAGAGGATGGGAAACAAATTTTCAGGCAAATGGAGCACAAAAGAAAAGAGGAGTCATGATCCTAATTTCAGACAAAATATCATTTAAGCTATCAAAAATTAAAAAACATACAGAGGGCTACTACATAAGGATAAAAGTTTCAATCTACCAACAAGAAATATCTATCTCAAACATATATGCATCCGACATAGGTGTGCCAACTTTCATAAAGCAACTTCTAGGATAAGTAAAGAAAGATATTGACTCTAACACCATCATAACCGGAGACTTTAATATCCCACTCACAACCCTAGACAGATCACCAGGACAAAAAATCAGCAATGAGATCCAGAACCTCAATGTGACTCTTGACCAAATGGACTTAATTGATACCTACAGAACACTCCATCCAAAGACCATAGAAAACACATTCAACTCATCACCACATGGAACATATTCTAAGACCGACCACATACTTGGCAATAAAACAAGCATAAGCAAATTTACAAAGACCAAAATTTTACCATGCACCTTCTCGAACCACAGTGGAAAAAAAAAAAGCATTAACACCAACAAGGTCTCCCCAAAACCCACAAAGACATGGACACTAAACAGCATGATGCTAAACAATTCCTGGGTCAATGATGAAATCAAAACAAAGATCAAAATATACCTGGAAACAAATGAAAATGAAGAAACATCTTACCAAAATCTCTGGGACATCATGAAAGCTGTAGTAAGAGGGGAATTTATATCTCTACAAATGCACATAAATAAAATGGAAGGATCACATATTAACAGCCTAACAAGCCACCTAAGGAAGCTGGAAAAGCAAGACCACAAAAACCCTAATTTCAGCAGAAGAATCCAGATCACCAAAATAAAAGCCCAAATCCAGAACATAGCACACAAAAGATAATACACAAAAATCAATGAAACCAAAAGCTGGTTCTTTGAAAGGATAAACAAGATTGATGGTACCCTAGCTAGACCAAGAAAAAGAGAGAAATCGCCCAAATATACACAATCAGAAACACAAAAGATGAAGTCACATCTGACCCTGAAGAAATACAAAAGATCATTAGAGACTACTACATACACTTGTATGGAAACAAACTTGAAACCATAAGGAAATGGAGGACTTTCTGACATCACACAACCTACCTAGGTTGAAACAAGAAGAAATTGAGAACCTAAATAGACCAATAACAATCCAGAAAATTGACTACATAATAAAAAAACTACCTACAAAAAAAAAACCCCTGGTCCAGATGGCTTTCCAGCAAAATTCTACAAGACATCGAAGGAGGAGTTGATACCAATCCTACTGAAGGTATCCCAGGTGATTAGAAAAGATGGAACTCTCTGCAAATCATTTTACGAAGCCAACATCACATTGATACCCAAACCAGGTAAAGATCCAACAAAGAAAGAGAACTACAGGCCAATATCTTTGATGAACATAGATGATAAAATTCTCAACAAGATCCTAGCAAACTGGATTCAACAATACATCTCAAAAATCATCCATCATGACAAAGTAGCCTTCATACCTGGGATGCAAATCTGGTTCAACATTCGTAAGACCATAAATGTAATTAAATACATCAACAGATGTCAAAACAAAAACCACATGATTATATCATTAGATGCAGAGAAAGCTTTTCATAAAATCCACCGCCACTTCTTTTTTTATTAAATATTTTTTATTATGGTTTTGTGGGGTACAGTTAAGGGTTAGGTATACAATTGCGTTTCATTCAGGCACCCTGTTGATAAGAGGTGTTTCCCC
>NW_007253124.1:79715-94242 GCF_000164805.1 Carlito syrichta
GATGTCTTCTTTTGTGAAGTGTCTGTTCATATCTTTTGCCCATTTTATAATGGGGTTGTTTGTTTTTTTTCTTTTCAGCACATTTGAGTTCCTTTTAAATCCAGGATGTTAAGCCTTTGTCAGACTTGGTGTTGGCAAATACAATTTCCCAGTCTGTAGGCTGTCTCCCTGCTCCACTGATGGTTTCTTTGGCTTTGCAGAAGCTTGTCAGTTTAATAATGTCCCACTTGTCTATCTTCTCTCTTGTGACCTGTGGGTTTCGGGTTTTGTTCAGGAATCGGATGCCAGTTCCGATTTCCATGAGGGTATTTCCTTCCTTTTCTAAGGTTCTTATGGTTTGAGGTTTTACATTTAGGTCTCTGATCCATTGGAGTTAACCTTTGTGCATGGGGATAGATAGGGGTCCTGTTTCAATCTTCTGCATGTGGTCAGCCAGTTTTCCCAGCACCATTTACTGAATAGGTTCTCCTCTCCCCAGTGGTAGGTGGTGGGTGCTTTGTTGAAGATGAGTTGGTTGAGAAATCGAGGTTTTGCTTCTGGAATCTCAATTCTATTCCATTGTTCTATATGCCTGTTCCTGTAACAGTACCAAGCTGTTTTGATGATTGTAGCTTTATAGTAAAGTTTGAAGTCTGGTAATGTGATACCACCTGCTTTGTTTTGTTTGCTGAGGATTCTTCTGGCTATTCTTGGACGTTTGTGTTTCCATATGAATTCCTGTGTTGTTTTTTGTAGGTCTAGAAGAATGTTACTGGTAATTTGATGGGTATTGCATTGAATTTGTAGATTGTCTTAAGTAAGATGGACATCTTCACAATGTTGATTCTTCCAACCCATGAGCATGGGATATTTTTCCACTTGTTTGTCATCTTTCATTTATTTGAGCATTGTTTTGTACATTTCATTGTAAAGGTCTTTCACATCTCTGGTTTGGAAGTTACCAAGGTATTTCATTTTTTCTGTGGCTATTGTGAATGGAATTGTGTTTTTTATTTGAGTTTCTGTTTCTTTATTATTGGTGTAGAGAAATGCGATTGTCTTTTGTACATTTATTTTGTATCCTGAGACATTGCTGAAGGCCTTTATCAGTGTAAGGAGGCTTTTGACAGATTCTCTTGGGCTTTCAAGGTACACAATCATATCATCTGCAAAGAGAGATAACTTGACTTCTTCTTTTCCTATTGGATACCCCTGATTTCCTCCTCTTCTCTGACTGCTCTAGCCAGGACTTCCAACACTATGTTGACCAGAGGGGTGAGAGTGGGCATCTTTGTCTAGTTCCAGTTTTCAGGGGAATTGGCTCCAATTTTTTCCATTTTGAAGTATGCTGGCTGTGGTTTTCTCGTAGATGGCTTTTACTATTTTGAGGTATGTTCCCCGTATGTCTAGATGTTCAAGGGCACCACCCCTTCTTGATAAAAACCCTCGAACATCTAGGCATCCGGGAAACATACCTCAAAATAGTCAGAATCTTCTATGAGAAACCCACAGCCAGCGTACTCCTAAACTGACAAAAATTGGAACCATATCCCCTGAAAACTGGAACAAGACAAGGATGCCCACACTCACCTCTTCTGTTCAACATAGTATTGGAAGTCCTGGCTCGAGCATTCAGAGAAGAGAAGGCAATCTGGGGTATCCAAATAGGAAAAGAGGAAGGCAAGTTATCTCTCTTTGAAGAAGATATGATTGTGTACCTTGAAAACCCAAGAGAATCTGGCAAAAACCTTACACTGATAAAGGCCTTCAGCAAAATCTCAGGATACAAAATAAATGTGCAAAAGACAATCTCATTTCCTTGCACTAATAATAAACAAACAGAAATCCAAAAAAAAAAAAACCCCACAATTCCATTCACAATAGCCACAAAAAATAAAATAAAATACCTTGGCATCTTGCTAACCAGAGACGTGAAAGACCTTTACAATGAAAACTACAAAACACTGTTCAAAGAAATCAAAGATGACACAAACAAGTGGAAAAATATCCCATGCTCATGGATTGGAAGAATCAACATTGTGAAGATGTCCATTTTACCTAAGGCAATCTGCAGATTCAATGCAATACCCATCAAATTACCAGCAACATTCTTCTCGGACATAGAAAAAACAACACACGAATTCATATGGAAACACAAATGACCAAGAATAGCCACAACAATCCTCAGCAAAAAAAAAAAAACAAAGCAGGTGGCATTGAATTACCAGACTTCAAACTTTACTATAAAGCTACAATCATCAAAACAGCTTGGTATTGGTATAGGTACAGGCATATAGATCAATGGAATAGAATTCAGATCCCAGAAGCAAAACCTCAATTTTTCAACCAACTCATCTTTGACAAAGCCTCCACCACCCACCACTGGGGAGAGGAGAACCTAATCAGTAAATAGTGCTGGGAAAACTGGCTGACCATATGCAGAAGATTGAAACAGGACCCCTATCTATCCTCATACACAAAAATTAACTCTAAATGGATCAGAGACCTAAATGTAAAACCTCAAACCATAAGAACTTTTGAACGTGAAGGACATAACCTCATGGAAATCGGAACTGGCATCCAATTCTGAACAAAACCTGAAACCCACAGGTCATAAGAGAGATGATAGACAAGTGGGACCTTATTAAACTGACAAGCTTCTGCAAAGCCAAAGAAACCATCAAGGGAGCAGGAAGACAGCCTACAGACTGGGAAAAAGTATTTGCCAACACCAGGTGTGACAAAGGCTTAAGATCCTGGATCTATAAGGAACTCACATGTGCTCAAAAGAAAAAAAACAAACAACCCCATTATAAAATGGGCAAAAGATATGAACAGATGCTTCACAAAGTAAGACATCCGAGCAGCCAACAGAAATGCTCAACCTCACTAATCATCAGGGAGATGCAAATCAAAACCACACTGAGATACCACCTAACTCCATTCAGATTGGCAATTATCAACAACTCAAAAAATAACAGCTGCTGGTGAGGGTGTGGCGAAAGCGGAACACTTCTACACTGTTCATGGGAGTGTAAACTAGTGCAACCTCTGTGGAAGGCAGTGTGGTGATTCCTAAAAGCTCTAAATATCAACCTCCCATATGACCCCCACAATCCACCTACTGGGAACATATCCTGAAGAACTCAAATCACTCTATAAAAAAGATACCCACACACATATATTTATCGCAGCATTGTTCACAATAGCAAGAACCTGGAATCAACTATGCTGCCCATCAAAAGAGGACTGGATTTTTAAAAAGTGGTACATATACAAAATGGAATACTACACAGCCATAAAAAATAACCAAATCATGTATTTTGCACCAACCTGGATAGAACTAGAGTCTTTAATACTGAGTGACCTCTCACAAAAACAAAGATCCGTGTATCACATGTTCTCATTCATATAGTGGACCTTGAACATCCCATGTAATACTATAAGAAAATGACTGACAATAGTGGGAAACTATGGAGGGTACGGACATGGGATTAATGGTAGTAAATATCTGTCTGGGGATGAGGAAACACTTCTTATCAATAAGTGTGCCCGAACAAAACATATTGTATAAGTAACCCTTAACTCTACCCCACAATATCATAATAAAATATATTGATTATAAAAAAAAGAGCTAGAATTTTGGTCCCAGGGTTTAGGTGGAATCAAGGCAGTCAATGTACTATATATGGAAGATAAAGCCCCCAAAGAGCTGTGCTATCTGAGATAGTCTGAAATGGGTTTCCAAGGTTGAGTACTATTGAACAAAATGGAGATTTTTAAGGAAACCATCCTATACAGAATTACATAAATTAAATTGGTTTATAGTAACAGAAGTATATTGGGCAGAGAGAGAAACAACTTAAATGGAAACTGGGAATGATGGCATCATTATGTTGTCCTTGGCTCCTGAGCACTGGATCCTCATTACAATGGAGAAGGCACAGGAGGAGTCTCATGAGATGTCCTGATACGAGCTATGAAAGAACAGAAATAAGTGAAACTCTGGACAAGTCAGAGGTAGTCACTGAGGATAAAGTGGAGTGGTCAAGAGAGAAAATGTAAGTGAGGCAAAAAGTGAAATATAAAATAAGAAATTGAGAAGAGAGGAGGAAATACAGTGAACTCACCAGTGCTTCTTAAACCATAACACAAGGACTATCAGAAGCACAAGGGGCACTATCAAGGCGATCAAGTTCATGGAAAGATGGTGTCCTGTGCATATTGGAGGGATACAGGGATGCCATTTTAAATCCATCACTTATTCTACCCCATCTATTGATTTCCTTACTTAACATGTATCTTGACTATAAGTCACATTAGTCATCCTATTTTAGTCACTCTAATCCCTCCCTACTCAAGGAAGGATATCTCATTTTCCCCGAAACTTCTTGTATCTATGTGTCCCTCATGTCCTATTCCTCCATTCCTTGATTTACCTATATTCATTCCTTCCTAAGATCCCTCACCTAGTTCTGGTATCATCAAAGTTTCTTATGCTCTACCCTCTAAGCTCAAGAACCACCTGCTCATACTTCCAACCTCCAATATTACCCCAGTAGAGGATGATGTTCTGTGTGGAGAGTGCGGCCTGAGCCAAGATGGCGCCCGGGACCTCTGCCAAGTCCCATGATTAGGCACATTATATACCGCCGGGCCCTCCTTCACTGCGCACCGTGCAAGTGTAACGCTGCAGAGCCTATGAACTGCTGACACGCTGGTACGGGACTTGTGGGTGGAGACCAAGGGATATAAGTACGGGACAACGGGGAAGAAGAAGCGAGAAGAAGCTAGAAGAAAGAAGAAGAAGCTGGCATGGTGTAAAGGCTGAATAAACCGCTTTGAGAAGAACACGTTGTTGTTGCCTCCTTCCTGCTGGTCAGGGGTGAGCGACAGTTCTGGCCTCCTAAACTGGTGTGCCTCACTTGACATGACAGGCCAACAGTATCTTCTGCCACCACATCCAGGATCACCTAAGGATACCATGTTCCATCAGCATTATGAAGAATATCACCTTGTTTAATGTCTCGTTGCTCCGCATTCATGTTACCCAAATAGTCTTTGGGTAGAAACCAGAGACATGACAAACCAGCAATAGCCGATCAGACCCTGGGATGGGGTGACTGGACAGTCAGACCTCTGGTCTTACTGCAGAGAGCAAAGAAGGTATTTAGATTAGGATACTTACATGCGACTCAGTGGCTCATATATCCACATTAGTATGCCTTCTCTAGGAAGCTATTACACAACAAGCCCTCTGCTTCTTGTCTTCTTTTTTGTTCTAAGTTGGAAGTGGGGTGAGAAAAGGTAACGTTTGAAAGGAAGAGTCTTAGAGGAAGGCGCCAAACTGACCTTGCTTCTGAAGATCCCTCTTCCCTGCATCCAGGAGACTCGGCAGAAACTGGGGTAGACGTTTCTTATGAGGCTATTTGCTGTTTCCTTGATGCCTTCATACTGATTGAGTACATCACAGACATTCTGGGCCCTTCTCCCACCCCCTGTTGATGGCACCCACGTCTTGTTTTAGAAACTCAGGAAATCTGATCCTTCAAAAGCGGCCCAGAGGGAGCGTTTGGGGCTCTCTCAGAGTGCAGCTCACAACCTAAATTCACCTGTATTTCAAAGGGGTCTTGGTAAAGGGAGGAATGAGAAAAACAGTTTAAATGGAAAAATGGGATAAACAATATGAAAACTCAGGGCCTTATCAGGAAGGTATCAGGATCTAGGAGGTTTCATATGAGTGTGAAGATAAGCCAAAGATTTATTTGATCAGGAACAAGAGAGGGGAAAACTTGCTGGAGAAGCAGAATGGGGGCAATAGGAGACAAATACCTTGAATTAACAGGAGATTGACCTGAGAAAAGCTTAGGAAAATAATAGGTGAACCACATAATATAAGCTAGTGGGTAAGGGGGAAATTTTGTGTGAGGGAGTTGAGAGTACAACCTTCAAGGATGCATGAAATAAGTCATAATGGTTATTGAACTATGGATGTAAGTCTTTGAAGAAATTGAAGAAATTTCATTTTAATGAAGTTAAGCATAGAATGGGACAATTGTATGCCTCTGGGTTGCTGTCCATAGGGAAAGACCACAGTGGGGAAGAAAGCAAAGCACAAGAAAAAAAAATATCCCAAAAGCAGCAAAAGTCTAAGAAATATCAAGAAATCAACATTTGGAATATCCCAAGAGGTTTCATGCATGAACACATTTATGTTGGAATAGGATCATGGGAAATGGTCCAGAAATGAGTAGAGAATATTTCCAAGAAATAGAACAGTCCAAAGAATTATCTTAGTTGAGTTCATTGAACTTTCATTCCATCTGGAGTTGACTGACATGATCTTGAATCCCCCGAGTGAATCCAATGAAGTAGACACAGAATAGTATCTTCAGTTCTGACTCCTCATTGCTGAAGTTGCCCTAGGGCCGGGTGTGCAGGTAAATTATCATGCCCGGTTCACTCTCCCAGTCATGAGTCTGCAACTCATCCAGTCATCCTGAGCCTTGATTTTGTGCCCAGGATTGGTTGGCAAAGGATGAGATCTGGATGACATGGAATGAGATGTGTTCTGTCGGGAGCTGCAATCACTAGTAAAAGTAAGGTAAAAGGGACCTGAAAACAGGAAAAACGCTGGCTGGGAGCAAGGCCCCAGTAAAATGAGGCCATGACAGAGGCAAAGCCCCATGGATCCTGTTGATAGACCTTCCCTAACTTTGAAGGATTGCATGCATAGGCTTGAGAATGCTCCCTCTTTCATTGAGATAATAGATGTACAAAAGGATGATGGCATTTGACAGCAAAAATTATACATAGGCATAATGGAGGTGAGATTGCAGCAAAAAGGGTGCCCCTTAGGGTGTGTAAGGATGTTTTTCAACAAACAGCATGAGACCAAGAAGAACGAGTTGGCCACTTCCTCATAAACAACAGAGCCCAGCTGAGAGCTGGTGGAAAACAACTGTTTGAGATTAAAAAATAGGTTAAGATATTTTAGGATTAAATAAGTAATTTAATGAAAATAGAATTTGGAATATTAATAATAAAATAGTAAGATAAGATAAACTAGTAAGATAAGAGATATATAATAGTATAAGTGATAGCTAAGAAAATATAGAGACATAAGGATAAAAATAAGATTAATAGAAATAAATATATTATAGTAAGTAAGTTAAATAAGACTTAGGGTTAAAGTTTAGCTTTATAGGGTAAGGATATTATAGGCCTATAATAGTAAATAGTTATGAGAAAGTTAGGAAGAAAACCAGGACGTTTATAAATGTTTGACTTAAGAAAAATACCATCTGTGGTTTAAATTGTTAAAGGTCAACCTTATTGTGAGTGCAAAAAGGATGTACGTGGGCATTTGGCTAGCAACATAAGATACATTTGTGGGTACAGGGCTGAGTGGAAAACCTATATAAGCTTGTGAAAAAAAAAATTGGCAGAGTATTGAGCTCTCCCCAGGAAGAGGATTCCTGTCATTTTCGTCTTTTCTTTTTTGCTGCTTCCTGATTCTCCCATCTCAAGCCCTGACTCTCTCCTGGAGCTGGACTCCAGCAGTGTTCCTGCACTGCTATGAATGGTAAAAAGTCAAGTAGTGTAAGGGGGAAAAGAGAGGGAAGCAGAATAGAGAAGAGATGGAAAGTGAATCAGTTATCATAGAAAAAGCTATAATGACTAGCTTAACCAGAACATTTTATTTACACGGAGCCCCATTCTCTGTTACTGTCCTTCAAAAGAGAAAACTTGACCTGGAAACAGATGTTCTCAGGTTGTAAGCATTCTGGGACTGTTTTCTTAGTGATTCATCCTGGGAAAGCCCACCACACTCTACCCAGATTCATACAACTGAGCAGCTGACAAAGATGTTCTTACCATCTGCATTGTCAACACGTGGGAGGAAAACAACTAGCAAAAAAAGTTGTAGAAACAGCATGTCATTTGCAGATATTTCTCTCCACAATGCCAGTTTTTTAATCTCTTCTCAGCAAACTTGTTCCTTTTAGCTATTCTGGCTTCCTTCTAGCTTTAAACCACATCTTTCTTCTGACTTCCCTCCACCAACAGACAATGTCTTCCCCACAAGTGACTGTCAGCAACAAGAAAATTGTCTTGCTTCCCACAGCCTTGGGCCTCCTACTCAATCTCTCATTTCCCCTCTTGTTCTGAACTAAAGTTGATTATCTTCCTCTCTGTATTCCAGCTGCCTTTGTTGTTGTTTAAAGTTGTGGGGTACAAGTGAGGATTTACTACATAAGTAAGTTACATGCAGGTGAAATTGGGCTTCTAGCTGACCCTCTCTCCTTCTGACAGTGAACTGAGTGTCCATTGTGTTGTCACGTGCCCACTTCCCTCTTTTTTTCTCCCTCCCCTAGTAGTGTCCGGCATCTGCCAATCCCACCCTTGTGCTCCCAGAAGAGGGATTACTGGATCATATGGAAGCTCAATTGTTGAAAAATCTCCACACTGCTTTCCACAAAGGTTGAACTAGCTGTCATTTTCACCAATGGTGTAGAAATGTTCCCTTTTCTCTAGAACCTGTTGTTTTTTGACTTTTCAATGATACAAATCCATACTGGTGTTGGGTGGTATCACATTGAAGTTTTGATTTGCATTTCTCTGATAATTAACAAGACTGATCATTTTTTCTTGTGTTTGTTGCCTGCCCATATGTTTTCCTTTGAGAAGTGTCTGTTCATGTCCTTTGCTCATTTTTTAATGGGGTTGTTTGTTTTTTCTTTCAATTCATTTACATTTCTTGTAGGTCCTCGATGAATGTTAGGACTTTGTCAAATGCATAGATTGCAAAACTTTTTTCCCTATTCTGCTATTCTTCTTATCACTAAGTTCCATCCTATCAACTTCTCTTCCTCAACTGCCTTAAACAAAATGGAGTGTGGATTTGAAAGTTCACTTTATCTCACTGGATCTTGCACAGCACCTGTAAAATAAAAAGGAGAAACTACGTGATTTTCCCAGGTCCTGCTTGTTTAAACAGATCACAATTCTTCCCACTTCTCTAACTATGCCTCCATAGTCCCTCGTGTCCCCTCTTTCCCATTATTCCATTCTTCTTTCGGCCTTTTGAATGTCCTCAAAGTCTTCTCTTTCCCATTTTACCTTTTATTCGTCTATCTTTCTCATGTCTTGATTTTCATTGATTTTTTTTTCCAGTTGGAAATTTTATTTTCTTATATCTCCTATGATTTATCTATGCAACTGTATAAACTACAGTTTACTCTCTATTATACTTAGGACAAAATTGCAGCCATTCAAAGTGCAGAGGACTATAAAAAACGTAAACAAGCCCTTCTGTTGAATTCAATCTATACAGTCACTCAATTTAAAAAAATCACTCAATACATGGTTAGTATCAGGCATTTCACTAGGCGTGACTAAGCACATAGAGATGAACAAGGAAATCTCTCCTATCAAGGCACTTTAAACAACAGAAGATGTGTGTTTAAACCAAGAATTAAAATGCATTGTGATGGTTTTCACTTCAATGTATAGAATTCCAGATGCAAAACAATATTCTGCCTAGCCCTGGAGTTGTCCATCATTTGAAAGAACAGCATTTGTTCCAACTGAGCACTTAATTCTGTGTGATGTGGAACTGTGTAGGATTATGACAGTAAGGACATGAAGCTTTTCAAGAGAAGGCACACGTGGGGAGACCCTAAAAATTCATATTTAAGTTAAATGTTGTGATCTGCTCAAAATACATTGTCAAAAAAGGTCAGTATTTCTCAATATTTGAATTTACTTAAGTAGTTCATGTGAGGTCTTTGGTGATTTGTTAGTGACCCTGACTAGTTAATAGTGCAAACACATGAACACAAAATAAATTGAAATCCAGGAAATATATTTATTATTCTTATTTCTCTTAAATAATATCAAATATTCACTGAGGGTAATGAAGCAGTCACTTAAAATCTCATCTGTGCTGAGCACAGTGGCTCACGCCTGTAATCCCAGCACTTTGGGAGGCCGAGGTGAGAGGATTGCCTGAGTCCATGGATTCAAGTCCAGCCTGGGCAACTTGGGAAGACCTCGTCTCTACAGTAAATAAAAAAACAGCTGGGTATGGTGGCACATGCCTGTAGTTCCAGCTACTTGGAAGACTGAAGTAGAAGAATCACCTGAGTCCAGCAAGTCGAGGCTGCAGTGGCAGTGAGCATGCCATGGCACTCCAGTCTGAGCAACAGAGTGAAATTCCAACTCAAAAATAAAATAAAATAAAATCCCATCTATGATATAGTATCTTTTTTACATATATATTTGTATTGCACATATTTACTGTACAGCTTGATGTTTTGATGAACACATTATTTCTTTTTTTTTTTGAGTTGGAGTCTCACGCTGTCTCCCAGGCTGGAGTGCAGTGGGACACTCACAGCCACCCCAGTGTCGACCGGCTAGACTCCAGCAATCCTTCCACCTCAGCCTTCCAAGCAACCAGAACTGCAGGTTCGTGCTAGCACATCCAGATAATTTTTTATTTATTGTAGAGACAAAGTCTTGCCAAGTTGTCCAGGCTGGGCTCGAACCTGCAGGCTCAGGTAATCCACTTGCCTCGGCCTCCCAAAGTGCTGGTATTGCAGATTGAACCACCAAGCCCACCTTGAACACATGATTTCTTACTCAGATTTCTCAATTTTAACAGTGAAGCTGGAAGTAATTTTCAGTGGAGCTCTTCCTATTATGACCATAGATATTTGGCAATTTCTATGAACTACAAATATCTTTAAGAGCAATAGACAGTTTAAGTCCTACCCACATCACTCACAAGCAGCAGATCTCATCTTTGTCTGCATTTTCTTGCTAATAGCAAATGCTTAGTTTGGGATTTTAGAAAGCTGCAGTAGATATACTGCTATGTTTATCACATTTTTTTTTCATGGGCCTACAGAAAAATGTAGTCCTCCTGTTTCCTTGTAGTTGGTTTAGAGCCATGGGACTGAGTTCTGGGCAATGAAATATGTGGTGCTGGAATGTAAGTCACTCCAGGCCTGACCACTTAAAATCTCACATCTGATCATCTTGCCCTACAGAACCTTTCTGGCTATCAACTCTCCAAATTTCAGAGCTATGACACAAAGGGCTGACTGATCTACATGGAGTTTGCCCACATGAGAAAAAACTTTGTTATGATAAGCCTCTAAGATTCTAATGTTTATTTGTAATTGCAACACAATCTAGCTACACAGGCTTATATTATATAATCCGGTAACTAGTATTCTTGACACTCTTTTGATTTCAGAACCAAATAAAGATGAAGGTAGCCTGCAATAGATGGACCCACTTGTCAACCTTTACTTCTGATATCACTGCTAGATAATTTGCCTTAAGTGTGTAATCCAAGTGAACTCACTATCACTGGATCTCAGATAGAATGGCCTTCTCACTGCTGTGGAATGAAATTTTGCGCCCCCACCAAAAAAAATTCATATGTTGAAGCCTTAATTCCCAGTGTGATTGTATTTGGAGATGAGGTCTGTAAGAAAGTCATTAAGGGTAAATGAGGTCCTAAGATATTTGGTCCTAAGGGTGGGATCCTGATCCAGTAGGTTAGTATCCTTATAAGTAGAGATGAGTGCCCACTTCCCCCCAGTGTGAGGAACAAGGGGGGGTACACTAACCATGGAAAGGTTATATGAGCACACACTGAGAGAGTCCTCACCAGAAACTGAATCTGCCAAACCAAGATTTTTGAATCTCTAGCCTCTAGAACTCTTTCCTCACGTTATTCTTCTTGTGTAAGAAGTGCACATTTTTAAAAAAGTAAAGTAATGCAAAACAGCAACCCCTATCTACCTCCTCTACACTACAGATAGGCCTTCCAACAACTGCAATCACTTTCAACTCTTAACTGTCTCTTCTGCCATCTCCCTCCAAGTTTCTCAATAATGTGCTGATGTTAACTATATTCAGATACATTTTATGCATTCACTATTGATTTTTATTATGATAGGTGAGGATTTTTCCCTCTCAGAAAACTCTCCTTTCCCTACCTACATTCAACCAGCCCAGACATGTGACATTTTTGGTTGAAATCAATTATATTGATAACAAGACTACAAACTGCTAAAATTATTGAGCACCTACAATGAGCCAGACACCATTCAAAGGTGCCTTCCATGCAAGTCCTAATTTAACATGAGACCAGTTCTATCATGTGTTATTCTCTAATTAGCTCCATTTTACAGGTGAGGAAATTGAAGCATCTCTTGGTAACCTGTCCAGGGTCTTAAAACTAGGAAGTGGCAGAGCTGGAATTAAAAGCCTGGGAGTCTGGCCCCAAAATTCATGCTTTCCACAGAGAGACTCTTCCAAGAGAAAGTCTGTCACGGAGATCGTACTGCTGTTCTTGGTGCTCAGGATACACAAGGGAGCAAGACAGACAAATTCCCAGGTGTCCTGGAGCCTCCATGTTGGGAGGACACTGGGAATGAATGAATGAGCAGGTGGGTGATGAGGGCAGGCTATGATAGGTGGGTGCAGATGAAATGAGCGATGTAGGCAGGAGAGCTGCTATTTAGATGGTGGTCAGGGAAGCCTCTTTGGAGTGGGGGCATTTTGTCAGAGGTTTGAGTCAAGTGTGGTTGAGAAGCATTTCAGTGAGTAGAAAGGACATTCCGGGCAGAAGAAGGGCACATGCAAACGCCCTGACATAAGGCTTGGCTGAAGTGCTGGAGGAACAGTCACCATGTCCCGTGGAGTGGTGAATGGAACCTGGGAGATGGCAAGAGATCTCACCTGGGCCAGATCTTATGGAACCTCTAAAATCATGGTAAGGACTTGGAGTGTACTCTCAAGTGCAGTGGGGAGTCCACAGAGGATTCTGAACTGCAGAAAGACACAGTTTGGTATTGGTTTAATGTCCCATGCAAGCTGTGTTGTATGTGTTCTTGCACCCAGTGTCAGGCCTGGCACATGGCACATGCTCAGTGAGTGTCTCCAGAGTGTACGTGGAGGAAGCCCCTGTGACCCGGGACTGGGGACAGAGCCCCATCAGTTTCCACTTCTGCTTCTGTAGAGTCCACGGAAAAAGGGTTTCCATTACACCATTCCTAGGTATGAGAGGGAAAAAGACACACAGAACTTGCTGGCCTTTGTGAAAATGGTGACTGGGAATGCCTGAATATCATTCATGAACTGCTGTCAGAAGAAGGAACATGTGCTCAGGAATGGTAGCACTTTTAAAATGAAAAATTTTGTATTTCAGACAATTTTATATTTACAGAAAGACTGACTGGGCAGGTAGCACAGACAGTTCCCTTACCATCCCCACCTACTTCCCCTATCTCCAACACCTTATGCTATTTTTACAATGTTACAACTAATGAACTGACAGACACATTCTTTTTAACTAAAGTCCATACTTTATTCAGATGTCCTTAGTTTTTCTGAATGTCCTTGTCTGTCCCAGTGTCCCACCTAGGATCTCTCGCTGCACGTCTTCTTAGGCTTCTCAGGGCCATGACAGTTTTGCTGATTTTCCTTGTTTTTGTCAAAGACGGTGAGGAGTGCTGCTCAGGTACTGTAGAATGTTCCCCAGTTGGGATTTGTCTGATGTTTCTCTCTTGATGGGGCTTAGAGCTTGGGTTTGGGGTGAGGATCACAGAGGTAAAGTGCCATGCCATTGAGGGTGCATCTGTCAACATGATTCACCACTGCTGATGCTGACCTCGATGACCCAGGAAAAGGTCATGCTTGTTGAGTTCCAACCACTTTCAGGTGGCTCCTTCTCCCTCTTCCATACTGAACTCTTTGGAAGGAGGCACAGTGTGCAGCCTGGACTTCAGGAGTGTGAGTTATGTTTTAACTCTGAGGATAGTATATCTTTATACACTAGTAAGATTCTTTGTCACAGAAGAATTCTTCTCCATTTCCTTTTTTTCTATTATTTATGCAATCAATCCTTTTCCACTTTAAAATTTCTGCATTTATTCAACTCTTCAGCATGTATTTATTTATTCAATCAATAATTTACTTGCATCAGTATGAATGCATTGACATATATTTTATACTTTGTACTGTAATCCAAAAACACTGTAATTTTTGTTCAAATTGTTCAAGTTTGGCTATTTGGTACTTCCTTGCGTGTTCTTTCCAAGGTACTACAGGCTGATCTTGGATATTTCCTGCTTCAATCCTAGAAACAGCCATTTCTCCCAGGAGTTCTGGCTACCTTTTGGGGGAATGCTATTAGAAACCAAGGTCTGGACAAGATGTGCTTGTTTATTTACAGGCACTGGAAGGGGAAAGAGGGGTTTCTCTTTCATAGACACAAAGTCTACCTAAGTCCACAGGACCCTATAATTTGCCTGCTGTGTTGGACATTAGCAGTCTTCAAGGGCCAGAAATTTGTCACAAACATGTTTAGAAGGAGATGAGAGTGGTTGAAATAAATTCAACGCTGGGCTCGATGGCTCAGCCTGTAATCCCGCACCTTTGGGAGGCTGAGGTGAGTGGATTGCCTGAGCCCGCGGGTTCGAGACCCGCCTGGGTAGCGAGACCCTCATCTCTACATAAATGAAAA
>NW_007253124.1:94262-122354 GCF_000164805.1 Carlito syrichta
AGGCTGCGGTGGCTGGGAGCGGCCACTGCAATCCAGTCTGGGCAACAGAGTGAGACTCCAACTCAAAAAAAAAAGAAAAGAAAGAAATCCACCAAAGAAAATACCACATGACCTTCAAAATATAGAAATGAGGTATTTAGTAAAAAAACAAAACAACACATGGAGTGAAGGTATTTTGTTTTTCACTGAACTAGATCAGTAATGGTTGTTCTTGCAAGATGGTATTGTAAAGGTAAATTGATAAAAACAACCACAATTGTACTGGAAGTGTATTGTGTGAACGAGGGCTTTGGTGCCAGAATGACCTGGGTTTACTTTCCTGCTATAATTTATTTGCCTGGGAGCTTGGACGAGTCACTTTGCCTTTCTAAGCCTCACTGTCTGATCTGTAGCATGGATATAATGATCAGGACTACTTAGTAAAGTTGTTTGAGAATGAATGCTTAGATAAGCTTATCAAGTGCTTAGCCTCAGCACCTGGCACGTAGTAAGTGCCAAATGAATGCCAATTGCCTGAGATAGTGCAGGAGCCCCAGGCCAGGGGAAATACCTGCAGCAGATGTTTGAGGGTCATAGGTCCTATTCGATACCTGCAAATATTTTTATAGAAGAAAACATTTTGGCTTTTGGTGAAGACAGCTTTAAGAGATGGGTCCAAACTAATTCAAGACCCTAAATATAGTGACACCCGTGTAGAGCAATTAGAATCTAATATGCTTCCCTTGTAGGGTGGGAGAGCTACTCTATTGCTTAGATTCTGATAAATATGCCCTCTGAGACCTGCAAACCCTACAAAGAACGAGGACAGTGGACTTACCTGTCATCCTTGTACATTCCCTAGGCAGAAGTTCCAGGGGAAGAAATGGTGGACAGAGAGAGCAGGATGGGTACAAGGATGGAAAGGACCAAGGTAAGCTCTCCATCCAGGACTTGATGAAACTCAGGATATATCCCAGGGGCCAGATCCGAGGACACAGAAGGGTTCAGCCTGGGGGAGCACCATCTCTGTGAGGGAGGAACTGTTGCCTCTCCCGTGTCAGGAGGAATTGAAGACTTTGTCAATGGATGCCAACATTACTTATTATAGGGTCCCATGGACTGTGAAGGCCAGTGGGGAGGAAAAGCATCCACTCCTTGATGGAGCTGATGACCTCAGGTGATATTCATGGCAAGAACAGCACTGATCTCTGTAAACACGTTCCAGACAGGCAGGAGGGGCTTCTCCTCTTTATTAGACTTTCTTTCCCTGATTGCTACTGAGGTCAATAAGGCACTTGGGGTCATGCCACACACTGGAGCTCCACCCCAGTGACAACAGCCCTGAGGCAAACATTATTCAATCAGCCCATAGTTTATTCTACTGCATATTTGAAGTAATTCCTTTCTTCTTTTGTAACAAGTTTGGTCCCATCCTCTGGTCACTGTATACACTTTACTCTGATTATCCACTTGCTTAAGTTTGATGGTATTACCTTCTTTTTTTTTTTTTTGAGTTGGAGTCTCACTCTGTCGCCCAGACTAGAGTGCAGTGGCCACTCCCAGCCACCGCAGCCTCGACCTGCTGGGCTCCGGCAATCCTTCCGCCTCAGCCTTCCAAGTAGCCGGAATTACAGGTGCGCGCTACCACTCCTGGCTAATTTTTTGATTTATTGTAGAGATGAGGTCTCGCCTGCCCAGGTGGGTCTCGAACCCACGGGCTCAGGCAATCCACTCACCTCAGCCTCCCAAAGGCGTGGGATTACAGGCTGAGCCACCAAGCTTGGCGATGGTGTTACCTTCTGGTGAGTGAAGAATCAGCTGTGTGTTTGGGCAGGGAAAAGTGCCCTATAGATTCATATTTAAATTTTTCTTTCATTATTAAGTGAATTGAAGTGTCTTTTCTCTTAAACTTCAGGAGTAAGTTGACTTAGGAATGAGTGAGTACCTTCCTCAAGTGTCTTCTTTCCCAAACGACAATTTCATTTTTATTAAATGATTATTATAGAATCGAGCATAACACACACATATTCATTACATGGACATAGTGTGTAGTGGTGGTGATTGGGTCTCAGGTGGCCCATTCACCAGGACAGTTTAATTTTTAAAGAAAATTAGAAAAATATAGAGTCACACAACTCTGCATCCCAGGACTTCTGTCCAGATAGTGAAGATAGCTCATTCATAATGAATATCTGTCTCCTGGATCAGGGATTCTGACTGCAATTGGAGTGTTTGCTGAGCATCCACTAGTGACCTCACTGGGCTCATGCATGTGCCCTTATTTTCTAAATCCACAGACTCCCTGAAGTGGGTGCAGATCCCTATCATTGTGATAAGCTCACAGGCTCATGTAAGTTTGCAAAGTTTCCAGGGTCACTCATGGAGCATGTGAAAATGAGACTCATACTGAATTCTGCCTAGTTCTAAAGCCCAGGCTTCCCCCGGACCACAGACTAAGGTGTGGACACATCTGGGGGACTTTATAACCTGAGGGATACTGGTCAGCACAGAAGCCAGGCTGGTCAGTGAGTGTACTTAGGATGATGGTCATGGGCCATCTGCCCATCTGGGGAAGTGTTTTCTGTTGGAGTCAGGAAGTTTCAAGATATTCTGGGAGAAACAGTCTCTGTACTCTGAGCATCTCAAGGTCTGTGTCTCCCAAGTCTTTTTGTTGGGAACAGAGCTTATTAATTTGAAGAGCGTGTCTTAGTTTGCTGGCTTGGTAACTATCCCCAGACATGGTTGTCATGTACGATAATGCTATTATATATAACAACACTAAATTTATACATAAAACTGTGAAAACAATAAGATGTCTTCTCTTACTAACTTGACATTTTCCTTTATATATCATTCCCCACTTTATGTTTTCATCATGAGTATATCCCAGGAGCCTCACTGTTATTAAACATTATAAAAATTTGATGATTTGAGACTTGAAGTTGAGGAATTTGGTAATCTCTCTCAGAGGTAAAGAGTCTTGGGGGAATTGTTCAGTGCCCAGGACACATAGTTGAGAAGACGTGGTTGTGGATAAACCAATGAGGAGTTAAAGGAACCAGGAAGGTATTGTTTACCAGAATGGGGGAAAGGCTGGAAGAGGGATCAAGGGCTAGAAGGGAAGCAAACACCTGCTGAGTGTTTATCTAGGGAGGAGGAAATCAGTATCCCCATTTTATATATGAGGAAACTGAGATTTAGAGAAGTAGCATAACTTGTCCATGTTCAAGCAGCTGCCTGGCAAACCTGAGACCTGTGCCTAGTTTTCCAGATGCCAGAACCCAATGTCTTCTCACAACCTTTAATGGCCACTCAGAAAACCAGGAGTTGATTATCAGCAGAAACTTAACACTTGCCCTCTTCTCTAGGGGGTGTCACCATTTTTCTCTATCCAGGAACAACTATTTGCCCCTGTCGTCAATTCTGGATGCAGCCACTGAGTGGCGACATTGTCCATCTATGGTTCTGGCTCAGTCCTGGGAAGACTGGAAGGAAGGGAAGGAGCTGCCTGCCGTGTCTGTGTGGCTCTGTGTGAGGTGTTTCTGCTCTATATTCATTTTTCATCCTCCCAAGAACCCTGAAAGAGAGAGGGTACCCCATTTTCCAGACATTGATAATCTGACCAAATACACTGGTGAGCGGTAGAAGCAGAAATGTAATCAGTGTCCATCTGGACCTCAAGACCTGCCACCAAGCATCCTGGGCTCCCAAAGGAAATGCCATTGGTGCCCTCTGAGTACACAGTATTATGGGGAAGTGCACAGTGGGGCTCCTCCTTGAATCTAGGTAGGCATGGCCTAGTGAAGGAGGAGTGGGTGAGGAGTAATCAAGCCTGAGGTTTGGCTGTTGAAAGGAAGAAGTAGATTGTCAGGTGAAAATCAAATACAGTTAATATTCTCTTGTGACCCTCTTAGGGTGCTGCCTCTATTGAGGACTAACATACCATCCCTCAGCAAATTTATCCTCCTGCTCTGGAAGACACTGCCTTTTATTCCTGATGAAGCAGTTGGCAGGTGCTTGGGGGTCATGCTGCTTGAAAAGCGTGCCCTGCATATGCCCATGTCAGACCCACAACAGGCAGGGTTGTGCTTAAGCCAGCTGGACCCAGCTGGGTGACTGGTTCCATGCATCTCCTCCCATCTCTGCATTCAGTGTCGTGATTTGGGGAGCTTGAAATCATCCACAGTGGGGTATTTTCACCACAGAAACCTGCAAATGCTGCAAACCAGGACCCCTTCCTCTTGTGGACCCAACTGTCTATGAGTCAGCTGCTCACCACTGTCCTCCCGGCAGCAGGAGGCTCACACCCCAGAGGCAGGTGGAGGCAGAGAGATGGACCAAGGGAGCCCATAGGCTTACAGCTCTTGTCTCCTCCTCACAATGAATGAAGTGTTTTTGAATTGCTTCACAACTGTAATAATTATCTTTTTCTCTCTGTTTTCTTGTTGCTGAATGCAAATAATTGAACTTGAGAAATTAACATACAAGGTTAGACAGTTAGGTTCCTGAACCATCCTAGAAAAAAAAAGCTACATGCCTCACAGCTGAAAAGAACTGTGGTCATCTTTGAAGTACTCCCCTTGAGAAGCTATGCACCGATGCCAGTGTCTAGTAGCCTGTCAATGTAATTTTTAAACTCTTTTCCTGGAATGACCATCAGAGCTGTTGTCATTACTTGATGAGGTCTGACAATTAAGTTCATGAACTTGCCACTTAGTACTTACGTTGGCATCACTGTACAAATAACTGTAGTGGAACGCCTTCCTGACTCACCTGATCTGGCCCCTGGTGACTTTTTTCTTTGCCTGAAAGTAAAGAAAATATTGGAAAGAAAGCACTTGATGACATAGGGTAATACAATGATGGTTCTGATGGCCATTCCAGAAAAAAAATTCCAAAATTGTTTCATGGCTGGATTTAGCACTGGCATCAGTGCATAGCTTCCCAAGGGGAGTACTTTGAAGGTCACTTTAGTGATATTCAGTGATATTCAGCAATGAGGTATGAGTTTACAAACTTTATTGTCTGTTGTCATATAATGTACCTCTACTAGAAAACAAGATGGCTGATGCTGGACTGTGTTTCTGGGCCCAATCTTGTGGTGGAGTCTTATGGGTCCTGAGGAGGTGGGACACACACACACACACACACACACACACACACACACACACACACACACACACAGTGGGCTGCAGTGTTATCAGTGGGTCACACAAGACTCAGGACTCCCTGAACAGCCAAGAGAGCAGATCTCCCCTTCATTTTTTTTCAGAGAGTACTGTGGCTTGAGCCCTTCAAGGGTCAAGCTTTCTTTCACAAGAGGAGGTGCTGGGTGAGGTTGTACAGTCTGTGAAGCCATCTTGGGGCTCAGTGAGTATAGCAGCTGGTGACTGACAGGAAGGGCAGTCTCTTCTGGTACCGAGGCGAATGTGTGTTGAATATTGGCTGAGTAGCCAGCAATCCCAGGCACCCACCTGTAGTTTAGCTGAAAGTTGCTTATCTTTTTTCTGGGTACATGCGACACCCCCCAGGATATTCACAGACAATCTTAGGTCTAGGGTAATGCAACAAGGCAGTCACTTGCATGAGTCTGAGAGTGAGGGCCGTGTCACCTCACTTGTTCACACTCCTGGTACTGCATGAGAAGGGGGAAGGCCAAAGCCAGGGCACCTAGTTGCATCACAGATGATGAACAGTTTGCTGTGAGAACCCAGAGCCCCATCTGGGGCAGGTCAGGGCCCCATCTCTAGATTACACATAATGCCATATCAAGAGTTTTAATGCTGTGTTGCTTTTTGAGTGTATTTTTTTTTGTATTCTTATTTTTCAAATATTTTCCGTCTACAGTTTGTTGAATGTAAAACCTGAGAGTGTGAAGGAGAGACTGTATGTAACCAATAAGAAGGGATTGATTACAGTAATCGGCTAACACTATTATTGAACTGAGAAGTTCCACAGTATACTCACTGTCTGCAAGCTGGAGACCCATGGAAGCTGCCATGTAACCAGTCTGTGTCTGAAGGACTGAGAACCTGGGGACCAGTGTTATAAGCCCAAGGTCAAAGGCCTGGGAATCAGTAGTGTCTGTGTCTGAAGGTAGGAGATGGAGATACTAGTGCTAGAAGAGAGAGTTCATCACCTTTCCTTGTCTTTTTTGTTCTACCCAGGCCTTCCATGTGTTGGAGGAGGCAGCCCCCGTAGAGAGGGCAGATCTTCTTAACCCAGCCTGAGGAGTCAACTCTAATCTCTCCCAGAAAGACTCTCAAAGGCATACTCAGAAATAATGTTTTAGAGCTGTCTGTGTTTTTCTTCCTCCACCTAAATTTAAGTTTGACACCTAAAGTTAATAGTCACCAGGCCTGTCTGATGTGGCTGACACACTGAACTTGGGTGAGAGCTTGGCCTGAGCACAGACCTGAGCCATCTCTCCACCAGTGAGGCCTTCCCTGGGTTTAAAAAGTAAGGCAGTCAGCAAGACTAACAAGATGGTTGTTAAGATGAAAACACCTCATGAACACCAGACCCAGGGTCTCTGGGAGGACAGCGCCCACAGCCCCACAAAAGAAGGAAGGACTCACAACCTCCAGATCAGAGTGTGAAGGTCCTTGGATCTGTAGAGATACCGGTTGAGGTTCCATGTACGGTGTGCTGGGCTCGAGGTGCAGGCCTGTGTGTGACTTGGAGTGCAGTGGAAGTGGCTGAGGTTAGCAGGGGCTGTGTGACCCAGAAGCTCTGGAGGTGCAGCCACAGACCTAGGTTCCTCCACCAGAGAGTGGAGTGAGGGGGCAAGATCTTACTGTGACAGGCCTGGCCTCCCTCCCCCTCAGTGTGACTTCTCAAGACTGAAGCCATCTTAGTGTGGGACACTCATATCATTGATAGGGGACTTGGATCTGTAAAGACGATTGCTCTGAGAGGATGGCTATATGGACCTAGGCCAGCCTCTACCACTTACCCACTTTCTACACCTTGGGTTCACCAATTCATCTCTTTGAAATCTCAGTTTTCTCATCAGTAAAATGAGAAGAAAATCATAATCATATTCTTGAGCCTGCCAGGTAGACAATTGTGAGGTATTGATGATGAGTTAGCACCGAGAGATGTCTGTTATGTAGTTTCAGCAGGAACATATTAAGTGTACACCCAAGTGGCCATGGGTCAGAGTCCTCCTTTCCTGACCCCATGGAGCTTAATTCAGCACAGGCTCCTGCCTCATTGCCATGGGCACACGGGCTCGGTAAACTGAGCAAGACACTCCGTCATCCACATTTGGGGGCCCCTCACCCTCAGAATGGTTTTCTCATGAAGTTGTATCTCAATTGTCTCACACACAATGGTGTAGTTGTTTTTATTTTCTCTTTTGCTACTATAGTAAAAAATTAAATAAGATTTATATGATCTATTTACCTTCAAATTCACCCAATGGTGGTGGAAGAATGCATATTCCATTTCCCTTTAGATTTTCCTGCCAGGAACTATCTTTAAAATCATTTAGTATATTTTCAAAGTTTTTAGTAATTGTTAAAACACTTTCTTTTTAGAATTAAAAGGCTTATACTAAAGGGTTTATTTTATTTTATTTTATTTTATTTTTGAGTTGGAGTCTCACTCTGTCGCCCAGACTGGAGTGCAGTGGCCGCTCCCGGTCACTGCAGCCTCAACCTGCTGGGCTCCGGCAATCTTTCCACCTGAACCTTCCAAGTAGCCGGAATTACAGGCATGTGCTACCATGCCCGGCTGATTTTTTGATTTATTGTAGAGATGAGGTCTCGCTGCCCAGGCGGGTCTCGAACCCACGGGCTCAGGCAATCCACTCACCTCAGCCTCCCAAAGGCGTGGGATTTCAGGCTGAGCCACCGAGCCCGGCAAGGGTTTATTTTAGCTTCATAATTTTTTGGAGTAGAAAAACAGCCTGTCACATGGAAAGAGTGATACCATCTTGTAGCAATACCGCTGTGATAGTTGATTCTTGCATCTGCAGCAAGGTCTTTAAACACTGTCTGTAGCATAAAAATCCCTCATAAAGAAATCCTGCTGGTGGCATAGACAACCCTCATGAAGATGTTTATCTAACCTCCACACCAGTCACGAGTTTCACAAGAAAGTCTGAGGCAAGACCAGCATCAAATATTTAACCATGAAAACTTGCTATATTAAGGGCAATTTTTAGAGCGTGGGTGTAGGGATTCAAGTCTCACAGCCTTCTAGACATCACATCTGTTCCCAAGTCACTATTAAATGTTTCCTTCTAAGAAACTGGATTTTTCAGCATCTTTCTTTGACTTCTCAGCTCTCTCAGCCTTTTTGGTAGGTTTGCATATACGTGCTTCCCACAGAATGTTAAGTAGAGCTAAGGGAATATCCTCAAGCCAGAGATCCCAGAAATGGCTTCCAGAGCCGCACTGCAGACCTGGGACTGGGAAAGCTGCACCTGCGTCACAGACAGGAAACTGCAAGGTTAAGAGTGGCTAGTTATGATCATGCCACCACTGCCAGAATTCATTCCATGCCTGCAAAGAATCCTTGTTCCTCATGAAATTCAGTCTCCATAAAAGTTGTGTGTGTCAGAAATAGAAAAGCGAATACCCGTGTTCTCCCTTGCAAACTGGAGCTAACCACTGGATACACGTAGGCCTAAGGACAACTGAACACATACAAGGGGCTCCAAAAGGGGTGAAAGGATTTGAGGGTTAGTTGCCCATTAAGATGTCTACTATTTGGGTATGGGTACACTAGAAGCCAAATCCCCACCATCACCCAGTATACCTATATAACAAACCTTCACATGCACCCCTGGGATCCAAAATAATTTTTCTAAGAAAATATTTTAAAAGTCCTGTGGGTGTGAAATGGCTGGTGAGACCTCAACTGAAATACATCTGGAAAATTGAGTCTGACCTTTTCATCCCCTGCAGTCGAGGAGGGCATCCTAGATAAGGGATGTAAGGGGTGTTGGATGAGCCAGTTCATGGCATCTTCCAGTGTCTTCAGAGACCTGATTGAACTGGGTTTAACTCTTATCCAGTGTTTGTCACAACAAAGTCCTCTTATGCTTCTATAAATGTTCAACTTGACTGTCTCACTGTCTCCCACTTTCTTTCCCTCCCACTGTAATCCGTCACACCTGCTGTCCTGGCTCTGTTCTGCCCTGGTGTCCATGGAAAAATCAAGTTGATCCAAGGATACACTAGATTGTTTCATTACTGTAGATCTGAGTGTACCTCTGATGGCCTCGATGTCAGTGACCACACACAGGCTTCCCCTCTTTGCTGACACTTTCATATCTGCCTCCTTCTGCAGCCTGCATCCTGACACTGGACCACCCATCCACCTGTGGTGCCCTCTGGGGTGGGTGATCCAATGCCCCTTCTAATTATTTCTAAAAGGGAGCCTCATATCCAGACTTTCAACTCCCTTCAGTAAACTCCTGGGACCTTGGTGAGTGAGATTTTCTTACCTCATTATGTCAGTGAGCACAGGAGAACCAGGGATGGAGAGGAGTGGGACCTGAAGAAGTGAGACCAAAAAATGTAGATTCCTCTTCCAAGACTCTTGCTTGTGATGAACAGGAGAAAGATTATGTGTGTCAGAAACAGAAATCCCAGCTTTTTTTGAGGCTGAGGTGAGTGGATTGCCTGATCCCATGAGTTCTAGACCTGCCTGGGCAATGTGGCAAGACCTCATCTCTAGAGTAAAACAAAAATTAGCCAGGTGGGTAGTGCATGCCTGTTGTGCCGGCTACTTGGAAGACTGAGGCAGAAGAATCACTGAAGCCCAAAAGGTCGAGGCTGCAGTGGCCGGATGGTGCCACTGCACTCCAGTCAGGGCAACAGAGTGAGATTCCAACTCAAAGAAAAAAGCTGGAGTAGGTTATAGAATTTATTACATTTTTTATTAAATGGAAAAGGTTAAGTCACATTGTTAGGAGAAGAGGAAAGACTTAGGAGTGTGGGAGAAGTAGAAGACATAAGTCTGCTGAGAGGATGAAAGATAGAACAAGGTGCCCGTGGGAGTGAGAGGCAGGAGCGAAGCCAGGGTTCATGGGGCTTATGACATGTTCAGACTTATATATATTGAAATATAAAAACAGGTGTAAAAGTGAATATTTTAAAGGAAAAACATCATTTCAAAGAGCTTGCACCTCTAGTGTCTCCTGAACAGGTCAATGATCAGTCATCCCATATGTGGACCTGGGTTGTTGAGGAGATGCTTGTCTATATTTGCCTTTTTTTTCCTTTCACCACTGCCTCTTTGATTTATTTCTTTTTTTTTTTTTTGAGTTGGAATCTCACTGTCTCCCAGACTGGAGTGCAGTGGCCACTCCCGGCCACCGCGGCCTCGACCTGCTGGGCTCCTGCAATCCTTCCGCCTCAGCCTTCCGAGTAGCCGGAATTACAGGTGCGCGCTACCACACCCGGCTAATTTTTTTTATTTTATTGTAGAGATGCGGTTTGCTGCCCAGGCGGGTCTCGAACTCGCGGGCTCAGGCAATCCACTCACCTCAGCCTCCCAAAGGCGCAGGATTACAGGCTGAGCCACCGAGCCCGGCTTGATTTCTTTTTTAAAGTGTTAAAAATGTGAAACAGAATTGAACTCTGGCACAGCACCTATGTTATTCTTGTCCCACGAACTTCAGCAGGGCTGGGTTAATGAAGAGACCCCTCCAATTCTCACCTCCTGGTGCCTTCTCCATGCCTCTCCTACATTTGGGTCGAATTCTGGAACTTTAGCTCAAAACAAACCATCATCATTGCTGCACATTTGCTGCAACTCTACTGGGGCAGGGTCGATGGGGTAGTTGGGTATTGGAGGTCACCTCAGGCTGAGTGAACCCCTGTGACAGCAAGAAAAAGAAAACATTCACTGAGACAGTAAGTGAGAATGGAGAGAGCTGGAAAAAGAGGGTTAGAAGAGAGGATCTCAGAAAATCACTGGCCAGATCATTGAACGTACTGCATGTATTACAGAGTGATGCAATTTATGTGGGCCTCTCAAAATGGATCTGGGGAGGGAGAACAGAAAGAAAGCAGATGACAGGAAGAGAACATCTCAACTGGTGAAGCAGAGAGACAACTGAATAAAGGAATAATTCACTCAGCAAAAATTCTCCAGCTGGCTTATCTTATATATATTATCAGCAGATTGAGAGTAAGGGAAGAGAAAAAAAACCACATAAACAAAAATTTAAAGAAAGCCAGAGTGATTAATTAATACTAGTAAAATAGACTTCAGAGCAAAGATAGTCATGAGGGAAATAGTGAGCTATGACATATGACGAAGGAATCCATTCACCAAGAAGAGAGCACAATCCTAAATGTGCATGCACCTAAAGCAGAGGTTAAATATGAATGATCGAAATCTAACAAATCTGAAAGAGAAATAGGGAAACTCACAGTTACAGTCAGGAACTGTAACACTCCTCTCCCAGTAATAGAACTAGTAGATGGAAAATCATCAGGAATATAGAATTGGACACTACTGTAAATCATCTGGATCTCACTGACATTTATGGAAGCCTCCACGCAATAACAGCAAATACCACATTCCTTTCAAGGACTTATGGAAAGTTCACTAACATAGGTGCTATTCAGGGTCATTTTAAAATGCTTGATAAATTGCATAGATTTGAATGAATATATGTTATATTATCTGATCATAATGGTATTAGATTAAACATTGATAACAGAAAGAAAATAGGTATACCTTCAAACACTTAAAAATTATACAAGACACTGTAGATATTCAATAGTCAAAGAAAAAGTCTCAAAGAAAATTAGAAAGCATCTGAACTAAATGAAAATGAAAATATAACATATAAAAATTTGTGGGATGAGGTTGAAGCAATGCTTAAAAAGGAATTTGTAGAATTAAAGGTTTACAGCAGAAAACAAGCAATATCTCATTAAAAATTAAATTATCGGCCTGGCTTGGTGGCTCAGCCTATAATTCAAGAACTTTGGGAGGCTTAGGTGAGTGGATTGCCTGAGCCAGCAGTTTCAAGACCAGCCTAGGAAACTTGGCGAGACCTTATCTCTACAATAAATAAAAAATCAGCCAGGCGTGGCAGTGCACGCCTGTAGTTCTGGATATTTTGAAGGCTGAAGCAGAAGAATTGCCAAAGCCCAGCAGGTCGATGCTGGGGTGGCCATGAGCATGCCACTGTACTCCAGCCTGGGCAAGAGTGAGATTCCAACTAAAAAAAAAAATTAAATTATCAACATCAGAATTAAGGAAAATAAAAGCAAAAATAAGCCTAGAGCAATTAGAAAGAAGGAAATAGTAAACATAAGAGCAGAGATTAATGGAACTGATATATCTGGCAATGGGTATATTTGAAAAACATTCAGTTAAAATCATACTTAATGGTAAAAACCGAATGCTTTTTCTCTAATGTTGGAAGCTATAAAGATGCTCAATTTTACCACATCTATTCAACATTGTACTGCCAATTTTATCCAGTGTGTTACAGCAAAAAACTAAGAAAATAAAAGAAATAAAAAGTGTACAGATTGAAAAGTGCAGAAAATTTATTCTTATTTGTAGAGAACATAGTTGTCAATGTAGAAGACTTTCTATAAAACTTCTAGAAACAGTAAGTGAGTTTAATAAGATTTCAGGATACAAAGCCAAGGTAAGATATAAATCATAACTCTATAGACAAGTGAAGGGCATGAACACCAGGCAACAACTTTGAGATTGCAGGTTGCAGGGAGTACATTGAGGTTCTTCAGGGAGTCTTCAGAGACAGAGTCACCTATCCAGGGCTGCAAAATGGATGAGAGGGTGGGGCAGGGTACTGGTGGCATGAAACCCTGATAAGCTTTGTAGCCATGATTGTGGACTTATGCACTAACCTTTAGTCCTCTGTTTATTCCTGTTAACATTCAATATGCACTGAAAATAGGAATCATTTTTTTTTCATTCAAGTTGGGGCATTTCCTGCACAGATCATTTGGAGAGTAGCTAATGATAAAATCACCACCTGCTATAGTTAATGTATCTCAGTGTCTCCCGGAAAATTCTTTCCTCCTTCCTTCACACTAGCAGGGCTGAACTTCTGGAACTCTGCAGGGGAAGGATTTGAGTTCAGAACCAATATTGCACAATTCAGAGAAACATTTCTACTCCCCGACCCATCCGAAAGAGAAAAGATTCTAGGTCATTGGAATACTCCAACATGTAATCTACATATTTGGGGATGACTTTAGTTATCATTCACATAGTTGTTTGGCTAGATGCAGGGGTGTGTGTGTGTCTGTATGTGGAGGTGTGTGTGCTTTCTGTGAGTCCTTTGCAGAAGCTGAGATGAGGGATGATGAATTTGCCTGGTTTCCTCTGATCTGCTACAAGAGAACCTGCAAGCTAAACTGGGAAAATAAAAAGGATAAACACACAGTTTTTGTCTCATATGCTTTAACAAAACTATGACAATAGCAAGTTGTTTTGTTTGTATGAAAGATAAGGGTGGTGGTTGAGACAGGAAGATATAATTTGTTGTGTAGGAGATAGTTTTCAATAGTTTTTTGTAGGCAGTTAAATTATATATGGCTGGGCTTGGTGGCTCGCTTGTAAACCCAGCACTTTGGGAGGCCAAGGCAAGTGTTGCCTGGACTGCAGGTTCAAGACCAGAGGGGCAACTTGGCAAGACCTTGTCTCCACAATAAGTCAAAAATTCACTGGGCATGGTAGCGTGTGCCTATAGTTCCGGCTATTTGAAGGCTTAGACAGAAGGATTGCTGGAGCCCAGCAGGTTGAAGCTGGGACGGCCGTGAGTGTGCCACTGCACTCTAACCTGGGCAACATAGTGAGACTCCAACTCAAAAAAAAAATTATCTGAAAATACTCTAACCTTTCCTTTGAGAAAAAAAAAACGGTTTATTACCAGACAACACACACAATGAGAACTTCTTCTTGCATTTCCTATGGAAGAAGAATGCAGCTTCCTTCTCTCCAAGTTCTACATAATATAAACAAGTGAAGTTGGCATGTTGCAATAGAGTGTGATGAGGAGGTGTGGAAGGCATCAAAGAGACACATCCACTGGTCTGGGGCCTGGGAGAGGGGTCTGGACGTAGGTGAGGATGAGCAATGTTGGGCTGGAAGAAGCTGAGACAAAGTCTGGTGGCTTAGGAGCTGTGCTGCAATGTCCCCACCAATAAAGGCCAGACACAGCTTCAGTTTCACCCTTTTCTTTTCTCTTATGATTCTGACAGTAAAATGAAACTGTTGCCTGTGAGGTAATAGCCATGGATCTGACCCACTTCCAGTATTTACCAACTGCCTAGGGAGCAGGAGAGGAAAGAGCCTAGTATAAGGCATGGTTTCTGGATAGAGCTGTTGAATGAGAGAGAGAACCAGAAACAGACTGGAAGACCAGGATAAGTGTGGCATTGGATATATCGACATGAGGCACCTGTGGAGATGGCTGGTAGAGAGCTGAATGCAGGGCTTGATGCTACACAGAGGGTGTGGGGTGGAAACCCAGATTTGGGCAAGAGCAATACGTGAATGACCTTTGAGGCCAGGGAAGCAGACATCCTAGTGCAGTTTAAATAGCCACATGAGAATTGGAACAAAACCTTGGAAGCATCAACATTTGAGGGAAGGGTGGAGGAGAAGAAGAAGAAGCAGCAAAGGAACCCAAGGAGAATAACAGCAGTGGGGAGGAGGAGACTCAGAAGATGGTGAGATCAGGAAAGCCAGGCAAGAGAGTATTTCCAGAGGGAGAATGGGGTCAGTGGCACCAAATGCTGGGCAGTCGCTGGACACCTGGCGACACTGGAGGAGTGCTCCTAGAGGAAAGCCCAATTACAAGTGCAAAATTACAGAAGATTCCTAGTAACCAAAGTAATTTTTAGCAAAAAGAAGAAAACTAGAGGCAACACAACTGCCTGTTTTCAAACTATACGGCAAAATTATAACAGTGAAAACAGTATGGAGCCCTACATAGAGCCCTGAAATAAACCCATGCTATAAGGTCAATTAATCTTTGCCAAAGGCACCAAAAATGTACAAGAAATATAGTCTCATCAATAAATGATGTGGGAAAAGTGGATTTTATGCAAAAGTATAAGATTAGACTGTTACATCAATATTAACTCAAAATAGAGTAAAGTATTAAATGTAAGCTATAAAATCATAAAACTCCTAGAAGAAAATGGAAAAATCTCCTTGAGATTGATCTTGGCAATGAATTTTTTTGGATATGACAGCAAAAGCACAGGCTTCAATAGCAAAAATGAACAACTGGTACTGTTTTAAGCTATAAAGCTTCTACCCAGAATGGAAATCATTAACAGAATGAAGACAGAAGCTATGAATTTGGAGACAATAATTGTAAACCATCTGATGAATGGTACTATCCAAATACATACTTGAAATTTATATAATTCAATAGGCCATAAAAAGTCAACGAGCTAAAAAAATGTACATAAGACGTGAATAGATATATTTTCCAGATAAAATGTACAGATGGCCAGCAGGTACATGACACATTATAAAAGAAATGAAAATCAATACCACAATGAGCTATTGTCTCACATCTGTTTGGGTGGATATTATAAAAAGAGACAAGAGATTAGTGTTGGCAAGGGTGTGGAGGAAAGGGAATCATGAACTCTATTGTAATTTGTATGTAATGTATGTATGTATCATGTAATATGTATATAAATTGGAGGCTGAGCACTGCGTTTCATAACTGTAATCCCAGCATTTTGGGAGGTCGAAGCAGAAGGTTTGCTTGAGTCCAGGAGTTTGAAACCAGCCAAGACAACATAGTAAGATTTTGTCTCTACAAAAAAAGCTTTAAAAATTAGCTAGGAATGATGTAGTACACCTGAAGTCCCAACTACTTGAGAGGCAGAGGCTGAAGGATCAACTGAGCCCAGGAGGTTGAGGCTGTAGTGAGCTGTGATCATGCCACGGTACTCTACCTAAGCAACAGAGTGAGATCCTGACTCAAGATTTAACAAAGAATGTAAATCAGCATAGCATTTTTGGAAAACAGTATGAATATTTCTCAAAAAAGTAAAGTAGAACTAACAATTCCTCCTCTGGGTATATCCAATGAAAATGAAATCAGTATCTATCTGAAAGCGATATCAGTGCCCTCATGTTTACTGAAGTATCATTTCCAATAGCAAAGGTATGAAGACAAACTAAGGGTCTGTTGAGAGATGAATAGATAGAGAAAACGTGGTGTATATAGTGTGTGTATATTATATATATACACATATATACATACATATATATATATATAAAATAAATGTATATATGGATACCATGCAGTTAAAGAAAGAAGGAAATCCTGCTATGTTTAACAATATGGATGAACCCCAAGGACGTCATATTGGGTGCAATAAGCCAGACATAGAATATCAAACATCACATGATCACTAATATGTGAAATCTATATATGTTGACATCATGGAAGCTGAGTAGAATGTGGTAGTCAAGACTGGAAAGATGTTGATCAAATGGCATAAACTTGCAGTCATAAGATAACTAAGTTTTGGGGCTCTAATGTACTGTATGGTGACTACAGATTATAGTTCATTCTGCTTCACTGTAGATTGTGTACCTGATATTTACTGAGAGCATACACAAACACACACACATACACACACACACACATACACACACACACACACACACACACACACACACTAATGACTCGGTACGGTGATAGATATGTTAATTCAATTGTGGTCATCATCTCACAATGTACAAGTACATCGAATCATCATGTTGTATTCCTTGAGTATTTGCAATTCCTACTTGTCAGCCACACATTAATAAAACTATAAAAAACATAATTTGGAAAATATACTGTTAATATTTCTTCAAGTATTTTCTCCTTCTCCTCTTTTTAGGTCAGTTCATTGTAAATATTTTGGGATGATTGATAGTGTCCAACAGATCTCTGAAGTTCTGTTTATTTTTCTTTACTTTTTTCTTTCTATTCCTTAGACTAGATCATTTAAATTCATAAATCTTCAAGGCCACTATTTTTCTACCTGTTCATATATAATATTGAACTCTTCTAAGTGATTTTTTCAATTTTGTTATTGTATTTTTCAAATCCAGAGTTTTTCTTGGTTCTGTGTTACACTTTCTCTGTTGTTATTGTTTTGCATCAGTTGTTTGTCTCTTCCTCAGAGAATAGGTATTAAGTGTTTGCCTGTGACTGTTTACTTCTGAGTGAGCTGTTAAATCCCTCCACCAATCATCCTGTTATATTATCTAACGTTTCAGTTCTATTTATTTTATAGTTTAAAAGATTATTTATATACATATATCACATGTCTATGAGTCTATGCATACTTTTAAAATTTTTTTTACCAGCAATTAGGAGTTTGGGTTGCTGAGGGGGAGGGAGGAAAGGGTGTGGAATGAGAGTGTTGTCATCTGCCCTGCCGCTGCCAGCTCCTCTCCCAGCCAGCTGCGGGGCTGCCTGGATGCTCCACTGCAAACCTGGCAGGGATGGGCTGGCGCATCTTCTATTTTACCCAGGAGCGTAGTCAGGGCTGATACTATAGCTCCCAGCTCTGCGGCAGCCTTCTTTACCCAGGCACCCAGTCCTCCGCCCACACCAGGAAACAATCACTCTATCTCTCCCCAGCGCTTCTCAGTTCTGACTGAGCCTCTCAGAATTTCCACTCTCCTTTCCCTCCTAGGGCAGGTCCACCCTCCTTGGGGCTGACTTTCACACCTGTCTGTGAGAGGCCTGCCACCTAGCCGGGCTTGGTGGCTCAGCCTGTAATCCCGCACCTTTGGGAGGCTGAGGTGAGTGGATTGCCTGAGCCCGCGGGTTTGAGACCCGCCTGGGCAGTGAGACCTCATCTCTACAATAAATCAAAAAATCAGCCGGGCGTGGTAGCACATGCCTGTAATTCCAGCTACTTGGAAGGCTGAGGTGGATGGATCGCCGGAGCCCAGCAGGTTGAGACTGCGGTGGCCGGGAGCGGCCACTGCACTCCAGTCTGGGCGACAGACTGAGACTCCAACTCAAAAAAAAAAAAAAAAAGAGAGAGAGGCCTGCCACTTACGGCCTGGCCATCCATCATATCCCAGAGAGATCCAGAACATCCCCTACAATTTCTGTCAATTCCTAGTCACTTATGCTCTCAAGGTTATGTCTTAGATCTCTTGCTCTTCCAAGACTCTGTCGCCCTGAACACTATATTTCTCTCCTGCCACTTGATGACACGTACTCTTGTGCAGCCTTCCTTCACCAAAATATTACCAGCACTAGACAATTGTGCTTGTCAACATTCCAAAGTTTCTGTGGCTGAGGCTCATGCCTGTGTATGTGTTATGCCTAGGCACAGGATAGCAAAAATTTGATTAGTCTTCTATTTTTGTTAAAAAGTCCCTGGTCATGAAGCCCTTTCTGCAGAAGCAAACCTGGGGGTGTCATGTCTGGGCAACCGGGGAGAAGACTAGGTAGCGAAGAAGGCACTACCCTCGGTTGGGATGATGATGCTACTCCTTCAGGAAGGCAGAGTCCTAGGAAGTTGTGGGTTATCCAGGTCTGGAGAGAAGAGTTCAGGGCCTGAACTTCAGTAGGTGGTAAGTAGGAGGCAACTGAGGCTGTGGTCAGAGGGAGTGTGTAGTTCTCTCTCATGTCCTCTGATATGGCAGGAGCAGGGCTGGCAGAGGTTTTAGGGAAAGTTGTAGTCCAATCTGGCCAAGAACCTGCAAACTTCTGTGAGGTGCAGCCTTGACTTGATTATGTACAGAGAATAACTGGCAACTGAGAAACTGTTGGTGCCAGCACAAGGTAAATGCCAGTATTTGCATTAGGGTTGTGAGGAGTTCACACTCTATAAAGAGCTTTGTTCTTTTGCCCACAACTTCTTATTTGGGCAAGTGACAACTGAAGTTTTTCAAAAATGAGGGAAAACATCTTACTTATTACAGGGGTAGGGACTGAAAAGTCACTGACTTCTGGAGGGACCTAGCCCAGTCTTGCATAAAGTGTGATTTCTATCTCTGACCATAGGCTGACACTGGTGACCAGGGAAACCTGTGACAGAGCTGTGAACTCAGGGAATCAGTGAGGAGCAGGGGAGGATGTGTGGGAACACCAGCTGGCTGTGTCCACAAAGAGGGACAGGTCCAATGCAGTGCCAGGGACATCATAGAGTGAGGTTGTACAGTGATTTCTTCTGCAACTACTCACTGAGTGCGCACAGCACTGTAAGTCCTGGGATGAGATGAAAGAGTCAAATGACTTTCTCTGATCTGCTGGACTGGCTCCCCTTGTGGGAGCTTGCTAGCCCCAACTTGGAATGGGAAGAGTGCCCTGCTCAAGCCTGTCCTCCTCTCTCATCTCCTTCCTTCTGATGTTTCCTCTGCAGCTGAACAAGTCGGCAGGCAGCTGACCATGGGGCTCTGCTCTGAGGACCGGCTCCTCAGGGGGCCTCTGGATGCCTAGGATTCACGTCTTCTCCTCATTGAGTATCTTGGGGTCCCTGGCGAGGGAGGATAATGAGGTGGGGCTGGGATAGCTGGGCCCTGACCACCGGAAGGCTGTTCAGGCCCTGTTGTCTTTGGAGAAAAGAAAGAGAAAATGGTTCTGTTATAATTTATACATGCAGTGCATTTGGTCAGAGCTTCAAGGTAATGGCATAGAAGAAAAGTTTTTCTGGTGGTGAGGATGCTGGGAACCTGAGCTAGGGCAACCTCAGCTGCATTGGGGGAAGCTTTGCCAGGGAAGTGAGGTCGTTACTGCTGCTTTAGCAGGGAAGCCACGAGAGCCTGAAGCTGCCAGGGAAGAGGCAGGAGTTGGATAAAATACTGGCCTTCTGGGCAGAGAACTGGGGACTGGGCCCTCCTGGCCTAGAAATCACAGGTGTCCTGCAGCACCTGCCACTGTCCTGTGGAGGAGGGGGCAGAGCAGGAGCCCATGTCTTACCTGGAAGACACTTCTCTGGTCTGGGCTTCTTGAGCTTCTCCACTGAAGAAGGTAAGTGAACCTCACTTCCCTGCCTGGGCTTGGGGTTCAGTTCCCAGTAGATGATCGCAGAGGAGAGGGACCTTGGGAGTCACACATTTTATCTAAAATCTTTTGTGTAATATGCATAGTTTTCCTTTAAACATGTCATAAGAAATTTGTCTTTGTGTGAAATGAATGCTATAGGCAGTGTACTTTCTCATTGGGTGAGTGCCTTTCCCTCCACCCCAAAATAGTTCTCAGGCCCTGCTGACCTCAGATGAACCCATGCTCCATGGAAAACCCTGGAAACAGGAGGGGAGGTGCATACACGTTCACAAATTATTGAGGAGTGTCTGTACCTTGGATTATTAGGAAAGCCAAAAGAACAAATGTTCTAGTGGCCTGGGAAGAATTTTCCATTTCTACAACGCAAGATGTTTGTATTTTAATCAGCAAGATTCGGGGAATAAAACACAATGAAATCCTTAGTCTGTGAAAGGAAAGAAAGCAGCTTTTAAAATACAAGGATGTACACCAATGTATCTATAAAATAGGAGAAAAATGTGGAAGAAGGTAGTAGTGCTAACAGGCTACAGGAAGGTGTGAAATTGGGAAAGCAAAAATGGAAAGAGAGAAAGTAGAGAGCAGTTAAGCTAAAAAGGAAACTAAAAGGATGTCAAAATGCAGGCCGCAGCACACTCATTACTTTACAAGCATTCATATGTTAGTATGTGTAATGAAATTAAATAAAAACTAATCAGGAAAGAATAAGACCGAGTATGCTTGAATTTGGTTAAATGATTTCATTGTTATAATTGTGCTGTTATATCCTAGTCACTACTTGAGTTCCCAGGAATTACATGACCTCTAATGGATTAGAGAGAACCAGTGAAACAGGATGTCTTGAAGGATCAATAATTTTTGCAATTGCCAGGGGTAGATCCCCTTTACATGAATAACTTTCTGTTCATAGAAAGATGAAGGCTTACTCCCCTTCTGCAATGCTATTTCCTTGGAGAAATATGTTCAATTTTACAGAGTTTTCTTCCTTGTCACTGGCGTTGGAGGGTTACTAAAGAAACAAAGAAAATGAAAGACAGAATTGAAGCTGAAAGGGAGGAAGGGAAGAGGGAAAGACAAAGAAAAAAAAGGACTTAGAATTTTTTATTTTAGAAACAGGTGATCCATTGTCCAGACAAATAGCATGATTCTCTCAGTGTCATACAGGAACTGGAAAGGGATAAAATGAGTTGTCCTATTAGGCTTGACCTCCATGATAGGGAATGAAACAAGACTCCTCACAGTGGAGTTCAGTCAGAGGCTGCCATTGGAAGGAACATCACCCGGAATTTGCTCTGCATCCTTTTGGGAAGACTGAAGCTCTACAGTTGGGTGCATTTGTCTTTGGTGTCTGGATTGTCCCCTGGTTAAGTTCACCCTGGACCTGGCGAGAGGGATGGGGTGGTGAAGGAGTGGTGGTAAGGGTGGTGCCAAAATATATGTATTGATGATTCTTAAGGTCTTACACCCTTTGTGGACATTATGTGGAGGGTGAAGTGTGAAAGGGAAGGTGGACCTGAGGGTGACTCTACATACACTATAATGCCAGAGACACAGGCAGCTGCCCCGAGGGTGGTACTCACTTAGGAGATCCCACATCATAAGAACAACAGCCTTTACTGAGTGCCCACCCCTTGTCTGCTGCAGGAGAAAGAGTCTCTGCAATGTGGACTCCAGACAGAGACACGAGGAGGGGGGACGTCACCTGAAGTGGATTGTGGGTGTAATGCATGAGCTGAGAGTACACGATGTTGGTGTGAGAGTGGGGATGGGTGAGAAGTCAGAGAAATAGCAAAATGTTGCATGATTATAGAATTTTAAATTGTATGTGTTAAGCCGGGCTCAGTGGCTCAGCCTGTAATCCCGTGCCTTTGGGAGGCTGAGGTGAGTGGATTGCCTGAGCCCACGGGTTCAAGACCCACCTGGGCATCGAGACCTCATCTCTACAATAAATCCAAAAATCAGCCAGCATGATAGCACATGCCTGTAATTCTGGCTACTTGGAAGGTTGAGGTGGAAGGATCGCCAGAGCCCAGCAGGTCGAGGCTGTGGTGGCTGGGAGTGGCCACTGCACTCCAGTCTGGGCTAGAGTGAGACTCCAACTAAAAAAAATAATAATAAATAAAAAATAAATTATATGTGTTTTAAATGAATATTTACCTCTACCTCGTAAGATTCCACATGCTCCCACATGCTCCCACATGCTCTTCTTCAGGATGAGCATGTTTTGTACATCAGAGAGCTCTTGCTATCTTCCTTCTGTCTTCCTTCATCTTCCTCCCAGTCGTGCTCACCATCCACCTTCTGGGCAGAACCTCTTTGGCAGGTGGAGGTTAGAGCCTCCTCCTGTCTCCTTGGTTCCATCTTCCAGGAAGTGGGTAGGCTAGACAGCCTGGCTGTTTAATCTCTCTAGACAGAAGTCCCTGCTCTGCTAAGTCTCTTGCAGTACTTTCTTTCACCTTCCTGAGAGAGGGAAGTTGAGGCTGAGACTTCAGCAGCTGCTCATGTCCTCAGACAGTAGTTATGGGAGGGGTTGATCTCCAGGGAAGGCAGGGAGAAGGTGGAAGTGCTTATGGGCAGGATCCTGCACTGGAAGACTTAGACTAGGAGAGGACCAAGTTCTAGGTCTGGATTTTTCCTGTATGCCTCAGGACAAATTCACTTTTGAGGGTATCCTCTCTTCTGTAAAGGCAGAGGCTTGGGAAGGTCATCTTCAAGGTTTCTTCCAGCTGTGATGTTCTGGGATTTGGCAACTTCACCAAGACAGAACTCACCTGTGGCATGTCTACACCTCCTCTTTGTGTTACCCATCCTGTCCTGTCCTGTTTCTGTGGCCTGACAAGAACTGACATCTGCTAAGCCTGTTTTGGCTGCTTTAGAGAGAAGACCCTAGGCAGTCCCTGTGGCCACTCCTCAGCCCCAAGGGAGGAAAGGAATGCTCCTCTTCCAGCCTCCTCCATCTGACACTCTTCTTTCCCTGTCTCTGCTCCTGGGAGGGGTCTCGGGGGATAGGTGCCCTCAGACCACCTGCTGAAGGAAATCATTTTCCTCCCCACGGTGTGTGGAAACATGGTCTGCAAACTATACTCAGGAAGGCCTACTTATCTGTGCCTCTGATAAGTCGCTGGTAAAAGCCTCAGCCAGATCTTTCAGTTCCTGTCTGTTTCACATAAAAACTAGTGTATTTTTTGATGACCTTTCTAATAATGTGGGCAAGGAGAAAGACAAACATTGTTTTGACCAGAATTGTCTGTGAAACTTTTGTAAGAGGATCCCCCTTTGGAGGCTGAAAAAATGTCTCTCATCAGGTCCAGCTGTCCCGTTCCTCCTGTTAGCAATGAAGACCATTTCTTTGATCCCTACATTCAATAGAGCCCTTATTTTCACAGTCATTGTTACACGCAAAAAAATTTATATTTAGACATATAATTACCTCTGAATTGTAAGTTGACTGAGGTGTTAAGGGGTACTTTTGTTTCACTCATTAATTAATGAAGGAACCAGTAGGAGTCACAACTGTTTCAAAGGGGAAC
Organism: Carlito syrichta; assembly: GCF_000164805.1. NCBI lineage: Eukaryota > Metazoa > Chordata > Mammalia > Primates > Tarsiidae > Carlito > Carlito syrichta. The sequence goes on from NW_007253124.1 coordinate 117,774, forward strand.
TGAGAGGAGATACCATTGTAGGACAGCGAGAGTACTGAAGTGAGTTTTCACATACCTGCTCCATGCTCACGGGGTCTATGTTTCCTGTGGTTGCACAGATGGATTTCTGGACGATGCACATCATCTACAGTGTTCTCCGTTGGGATGGACCACACTGTCAGATTCAACTTGAAGTAGCTCCATAGCCTATAAAAGTGTTTTGTCTCAATGTAATACACAATTCTTTTATATTACAAAGACACCCACTAAAGAAAGATGGAAATGGACAAACTGAATAGAGACACCTATGGGACAGAAACCAAAGAAGTCCGATTCCCTGGAGCCCATCCCTGTACCAAGGAGGGGACCCCGGAGGGGAAGTTGCTGGGGGGGAATGGTCATCAGCCTGGGGAATGGGAACATCTGGTTCTTACCCTAGGTGTGCTTCATCAAGTGATACTCATCATGACAATGACAATAGCTAAAGTTAACCAAAAATTTATTGAAAACTGTGCAGAAAACTTTTCTCTGTTTAAATCCAATGAACGCTTTAATGAAGTAAGCATTGTTATTATTCCCATTTTACAGATGAGAGAGCTGAAGCCAGAGAGGTTAAATAACTGCTCAAAGTCACACAGCCAGAAAATGAGGGGGAAAATGACTTTAAAGATAATCCCTAGAATATTCTGTTTCACTGTCCAACCACGTTGCCTCACTGACTCCAAAATAAGTGTCTGGTCAAACATAAAAATTGAAACCATAAGTATACTAAAAAATAAGAGAGAATTAAAAAGCTATTATTGAATTGGGATCTTTCTTTTTAAGCAAAATATAAAACAAATAAGCAGGCCGGGCGTGGTGACCCAAGTCTGTAATCCCAGCACTTCAGGAGACAGAGGTGAGAGGATTGCCTGAGCTCAGGGGTTTGAGACCACCCTGGGTAACTTGGTGAAGCCTTGTATCTACAATAAATCAAACAATAAGCCAGGCATGGTAGAGCACGACTGTAGTTCTAACTACTTGGAAGGTTGAGGAGAAAGGATCGCCTGAGCCCAGCAGGTCAAGGCTGCAGTGGCCGTGAGCATGCTATTGCACTCCAGCCTGGGCAACAGAGTTAGATACCAACTCAAAAAAAAAAAAACACAAAAAGCAAAATAGAACAAAAATAAGCAATACAAATTGTTGCATTTTACTTCCTGAAAAGAATATTTTGGCACAGCAAATAGTCCATAGGTAAAGTTGAGAAACAAATTGTTTTTAAAAATTGCATTATATATTAGAAAAAAAGGCTGATTTTCTTAAAATATGTTTAACTTCTATAAACTAGTAAAAAAATCCCAGCCTGACTCAGTGGCTCAGCCTGTAATCCAAGTGCTTTGGGAGGCTGAGGTGAGTGGATTGCATGAGCCCAGGGGTTCAAGATCCGCCTGGGAAACTTGGCGAGACCTCATCTCTACAATAAAATCAAAAATTAACCGGGCATGGTAGCATACGCCTGTAGTTCCAGCTACTTGGATAGCTGAGGCAGAAGGATCGCCAGAGTCCAACAGGTTGAGACTGAGGTGGCCCAGAGTGTGCTACTGCACTCCAGTCTGAGTGACAGAGTGAGACTCCAACTCAAAAAAAAAAAAAAAAATCCCAAGTGTGGATAAAGGACATTAGGAGAGAGTTCAGAATTCACAAAAAATTCAATAGAAAGGTCTAACAAAATCGAAGGATGAGGATGAATCTCATTGATAGAAGAAATGCTCATTAAAGCTACAATGAGATATAATTTTTTCCTATAAATTTGAGAAAGGTAAAAGTTTGAGTGTTAGGGTTGCTGAGAAACATAAACATCACTGTTAGGAGAGTAGATAGGAACACTCTTTGGAGATAATCATATTGATCAATTGTTCAGGCACATAGGCTTTTGATCCATTGCTTTCACCCTCATGGTTTTTCCTAGTATATATGCATCCATGAATGCAAATGCTCAAAGGTAAGGATATTCATTGCAACGTTAAATGTAGTGACCAGCAGCAACCAACATGGGAGAAGCAGAGGAACATTAGTGCCACTCGTGTAACAGACAGGAAGTGAAACATCTGTGAGTGCATATCCCGAGTGAGCGCCAACAAATGCTGCTATGAGATAAAGCAAGAAGCAAGACCGTGGCTGAGTTTCTGTGTGCGTGGGATTCAGTTAAGTGCTTGGAAATGTTGATTATCTCGGAATAAACACACAAGATACTGAGTACAGTGCCTGCTTCTAGGAAACGGGACCTGGCAATGGGAGTCATAGATAGGAAAGAGATTAAATTTCCAATCTCTTTAATTTCTCCCCCCACCCCTTTTTTAAAAAACAGAATCTTGTTATGTTGCCCCCGGCTGGTCTTGAAATTCTGGGCTCAAGCGATACTCCCTTCTGTAGTGCCCCTGTAGCTGGGCCTAGAAACCCCTTACAATGCTCCAGCCTCCCTCATCCTATTTTTAAAATAACCATACAAATGTATAATCTGTTTTAAATGAATAAAAGGCCACATGGTGTTGCTGAAATGTAGTTTCCTCATCCTTTTAATGGGTATAATAATCTGTAACGTGCCAATCATGATGATTTGTCCTGAGGTCATTAAACATTCTGTATCTCAAGGAACTGATAAAATGTAGGAAATGGGAATCACATCCATGGGGAATAGGCGACCTCTTTTCCTAGTAGGACAAACAGCAGGAGAAATCCAGCTACAGGAACCATAGCAATTCTATTACAAATGGACCCTAATAATATTAGTGGGAATAACAACTAAACACTTACTGTTGAATGATTTTTAAAATATGTCATTTGATTTAATGCTTGTAGGAGTCCCATGAGTACTTGAAGTTATTATCTCCATTATCTATATGTAGGAACTGAAGTCTTAGTTTAGGAACTTGATAAACAACACTCAGCCAGTAAAAACTGGATCTGGGACTTGAATCCAGGGTGTCTCACTCCAGAGCTCAAGGCTCATGGGATTCCCTGGCCACAGGCCCAGCCCTGGCTCTCCAGAAATACCTCAAATGGTTGACATATAATCCTTGGGTGCCCCTTAGTCCATTTGTGTTGCTATGCAGTAATACATGAGACTAGGTCATTGATAAAGAAAAGATATTTATTTGACTCATGGTTCTGCAGGCTGTACAAGAAGTGTGATTTCAGCATCTGGGGAAGGCCTGACTGCTTCCACTCATGGCAGAAGGAGAAGGGGAGCAAGCATCACATATTAAGAGGGAAGGAAAAGAAGGGAGGGAAGTGACAGTTTCTTTTTTGTGTGTGAGAAAGCAGGATTTATTGAGAGTACAGAGAAGCTCCCACAGTAGAAGGGGACCTGAAGGGGTTTCCCCCAGGCTCTTTTTAACAGTCAGTTCTCATGGGAACTAACAGAGTGAGAACCCCATCCCACCAAGACACACCTCCAACATTTGAGATAAAATTTCAACATGACGTTTGGAAGGGACAAATATCCAAACTATATCACTGGCCTGTACTAGTTTCCTATGAATGTCATAACAGAACCAAGAACTGAGTGACTAAAGTAGTGGAAATATATTGTCACACAGCTCAGGTTAGAAACCCAAAATCAAGGTGTCAGCAGGACCATGTTCCCTTTGAAGCCTGCATGGGTATCTTAGTCAGCTCAGATTACCAGGATAAAATATCATTGACTGGGTGGCTTAAACAGAATTGTTTTTACCTTATCAATCTCATCTCATCTTTTATCTTAGGTTAGAGCTATGTGTACATGTGAGAATTTACTGCATAAGTAAATTGCATGCAGGTGAGGTTTCGGCTTCTAGAGAGCCTCTCTCCCCCTGATAGTGGATGGTACCCAGTGTTGTGTGCCCCTTATCCCTCCTTTCTTCCTCCCTCCATTAGCAGTGTGCAGTTAACAAAAGTGTTATTTAGCAGTACCCAGGTGTTTTTCCCACCTCTGTGCCCATGTGATCAGTGATCAGCGTCTGCTTATGAATGAGAACATACAATATTCAGTTTTCTGTGATAGTTCACTTGGAATAATGGTCTCCAGCTACAACCACGTTGTTGCAAAGGACATGATTTTATTCTTCTTTATGGTTGTATAATATTCCACCATGTGCATGTACCACATTTTCTCTATCCAGTCCACGTTGATGGGCATCTGGGTTGGTTCTATGTTCTTGCTATTGTAAATAGTGCTGCAATGAACATATGTGTGCAGATGTCCTTTTAGAGAGTGATTTTATGCTCCTCTGGATATATTCACAGACTTGGGATTGCTGCATCATATGGGAGCTCAGTTTTTAGTTGTATGAGAAAATGCCACACTGTTTTCCTCAAAGGGCAAAGTAGGTTACATTCCCATCTGTAGTGTAGAATCATTGTCTTTTCTCTGCAGTCAGACTAACATTTTTGTTTGTTTGTTTTTTAGTTTTTATTTTTGTACTGTTTTGGTTTTTTTTAAACTTCTTTTTTTTTTTTTGAGTTGGAGTCTCACTCTGTTGCCCAGACTGGAGTGCAGTGACCACTCCCGGCCACCGCAGCCCCGACCTGCTGGGCTCCAGCAATCCTTCCGCCTCAGCCTTCCGAGTAGCCGGAATTACAGGC
>NW_007253124.1:122374-140853 GCF_000164805.1 Carlito syrichta
TTTTGATTTATTGTAGAGATGAGGTCTCGCTGCCCAGGCGGGTCTCGAACTCGTGGGCTCTGGCAATCCACTCACCTCAGCCTCCCAGAGGCGCGGGATTACAGGCTAAGCCACCGAGCCCAGCTGGCTTTTTACCTCTTAATGATGGACATACTTACCAGAGTTTGGAGATATCCTAATGTAGTTTTGATTTGCATTTCTTTCATGATTAGTGAGGCCCAGCATTTTTTGAGTTGCATGCCTGTTTGTTTTTGGTTTGTTTTCTTTTTTTTTTTTTTTGGCATTCCTTGGGTCTCTTCACTCTCTTGATGGTTTATTTTGCTTTGCAAAAAACTTTTTAGTTTGATGATATACCACATGTCAATCTTAGCTTTTGCCACATCTGCTCTTGAGGACTTGGCCATGAATTAATTGCCTAATCTAATGTTTAGGAGGGTGTTACCTAAGTTTTCTTCTAAGATTCTTATAGTTTGAGATTTCACATTTTAAGTCCTTAATCCATTCTAAGTTAGTTTTTGTATATGGTGATAGGTAGGGATCCAGTTTCATTCTTTTGCCTGCTGTTAACCAGCTTTTCCAGCACCATTTCAAAATATGGTTTCCTTCCCCAATATTTATTTTTGTTGGCTTTGTCAAAGATGAGTTTCTTGAAGATCTGCAGTTTTATTTACAGATACCCTATCCTGTTCCATTGGTCTATGTGTCTATTCCTTTTCCAGTAACATTGTTGTCTTGATTACTGTAGCCTTATAGTAAGGTTTAAAGTGTGAAAGTGTTATGTCTCCAACTTTGTTCCTTTGGCTGAGGAGTGATTCAGCTATTCTGGCTCTTTTTTACTTTCATACGAATTTGACTTTTCCAGGTCTGAGAAAAATGATGATGACAATTTAATAGGAATTGCATTGAATCTGTATATTTCCCTGTGTAGAATGGACATCTTGACTATATTGATTCTTCCACTCCATGACCGTGTGATATTTTTCTGTTGTTTGTGTCAAACTTTAATTATTTGAGCAGTGTTTTGTAGTTCTTATTGTAAAGGTGGACACCGAGGTATTTTATTTTTTGTATGTAGATATTGTGAATGGTATTGTGTTTTTTATTTGGTTCTTAATCAGCTTGTTGGTGGTGTATAGAAATGCAGCTGTTTTTTACACAAGGATTTTATATTGAGACTTTACTGAAGTCATTTGTCAGTGTGAGGAGGTTTCTGTCAAATTCTCTAAGGTTTTCTGGGTATACAATCATGTCATCTACAAAGATGGATAACTTAACTTCTTCTTTTGCTGTTTTGATAACCCTAATTTCTTTGTCTTTCCTGATTGTTCTAAGAATTCCAGTACTGTTGGATAGGAAGAGTGAGAGCGTACATCCTTATTTTGTTCCAGTTCTTAGAAGAAATGCTTCCAGTTTCTGTCCTTTAAGTCCGAAGTTGGCTGCAGTTTGATCATAAATAGATGGTTCTTATTATTTCTAGGAATGTTCCATTGATGTGTTGATGTTTGGGAGTTTTACCAGAAGGGATGCTGGATTTTATTGAATGGTTTTTCTTTGTTTAATGAGATAATTGCATGGTTCATGGTTTTAAACCTGTCCACGTGATGGATTACATTTATTGATTTATGTATGTGGAAACATGCTTGCATCCTGGAAAAAAGTCCATCTGGTCATAAGAATAATTTTTGAAATGTGCTGTTGGATGCAATTTACTAGAAACTCATGAGAATTTTTGCATCTTTTTTCATCAAGGAGATTGACCTGTAGTTTCCTTTCCTTGTTGAATCTTTGCCAGTTTGGGGTATTAGGATGATGTTGGCTACATAGAATGAGGTAGGAAGAATTCCTTCCTTCTCAATTGCCTGGAATACTTTCAATATGATTTGTACCACTTCTTCCTTGTACCTCCTGTAGAATACAGTTGAGAAACTATCTGAACTAGGCCTTTTTCTTATGAGAGGAGGTTTCTTATGACTGAGTTGATTTCCTGGATTGTTTTTGGTCTGTGTGGGGTTTCAATTTCTTCCTGTTTCAATCTTGGGAGGTTATGTGATGCCAGGAATCCCTCCATTCCCTCTAGATTATCTAGATTTTGCACAGATGTTTGTAGTAATCTTTGATGATCTTTAGAACTCCTTCAGAGTTAGTTGTGACATAACCTTTTTCATTTCTAATTGTGTTAAGTTGGACTCTCTCTCTCTCTCTCTCTTTCTTTCTCTCTCTCTCTCTCATCAATCTGATCAGTGGTCTGTCGATCTTATCTACCCTTTCAAAGAACCAGTGTTCTGTGTCCTTGATTCTTGATATTATTTTGTTGGCTCTATTTCATTCAATTTTAAGTTCATTTTAATAATTTCAATTTTCTACTAATTATTGGATGCAATTGCTCTTGAGTTTCCAGCTCTTGTAGGTGTGATGTTAGACTGTTATTTGAGATCCCTCTCTTTTCTTGATATATGTGGGCAATGCTATACACTTTCCTCTCGGCATCATTACATGGTATCCTACAGGTTTTGGAATGCTGTGTTTTGGTATTCTTTTGGGTCCAGGAATCTTTTAATTTCTACTATGATTTCTTTGTTAACTCAAAAGTCATTTAGAAGTGTTTTTTTAAACTTGCTTGTGTTTATGTGTTTTGGGGGATTCTGTTGATGGTTATATTTATTTTTATTTCACTGTGATCTGAGATGATGCTTGGTATTATTTATTTATTTATGTTCTAAAAATGTGGGACACAATTCAAGATTAGGTATACAAGTGGTCATCATACAGGAAAAGTTTTGTCTTGCCTTTGGTCTTTACTTTGCCTGCTTTGAGATCAGGTATGTTTACTGATGATATGTGCTCCCCCAGCCCCTCCCTGGCAGTATCCCACTACTGCCAAACTCTCTCTTATAGTATTATGGCAAATGTTCAGGGTACATTTATGAGTGAGAACATGTGTTACTCATTTCTTTGTTTCTGTTATAGATCACTGAGTTTTGTAGACTCAACATCCAACCAAGTTGCTGTTAAGTCTATATTTGTCTTTCTTTGTGACTGCATAATAGTCCATCATGTATATGTACCACCTTTTTTTATCTAGTCCAGTTTTGATGGGCAGCAAGTTTGGTTCTATGTTTTGTTATTGTGAATATTGCTGCAATAAGTACATATGTGCAGATATTCTTTTGGTAGTATGACTTGAGTTCCTCTGAGCAAATTTCCTTGAGGGGGATTGCTGGGTTGTACAAAAGGTCAATTTTTAGTTCTTTTAGGAATTGCCACACTGTTTTCCATAAGGTTGAACTAGTTTGAATTTCCATCAGCAGTGTAGAAATGTTCCCTTTTTTTCACATCCTCACCAGCACTTGTTGCTTTTTGTTTTATTAGTGATTGCCATTCTTACTGGCATTAGGTGGTATCTCAATATGGCTTTGACTTGCAATTCTCTGATGATTAGTGAGGTTGAACACTTTTTCTTGTGTCCCATTGGGTGGGCTGTCTCCCCACTCTGTTGATGGTTTATGTAGCTTTGCAGAAGCTTTTCAGTTTGTTGAGGTCCCGCTTGTTTATCTTATCTCTTATGGCATGGACATATGGAGTTCTGATCAGGAATTGATTGCCAACTCTGATTTCCATAAGGGTGTCTCCTGCATTTACTAAGATTCTTAATGTTTGAGGTTTTACATTGAGGTCTTTGATCTATGTAGTGTTAATTTTTGTGTATGATCATAGGTAGGGGTCCTGGTTCATTCTTGACTTTTGAAAATTTTTCACAGACCAAATTTCTGACAATACAGAAATTCATATGGAAATATGAAAGACTATGAATGGCCAAAACAATCCTTAGCAAATGAAACAAGCAGGAGGATCACACTTCCCGACTTTAAACTCTACTTTTAGGCTACAATAATCAAAACAGCTTGGAATTGGCACAAGAACAGGCATATAGACAAATGGAACAGAGTAGCGATTTCAGAAGTGAAACCTCAATTTCTCAATCAACTCATCTTTGTCAAAGCCTCCACCAACAACCAGTGGGGTGAGGAGAGCCTCTTCAGAAAACAGTGCTGGGAAAACTGGCTGACCACATGCAGAAGATTGAAACAGGACCCCTACCTGTCATCATACATAAAAATCATCTCTAAATGGATCAAAGGCCTAAACTTAAAACCTCAAAATATAAGAATCCTAGAAGAAAATGTAAAAATTTTGGAATAGCAGCCAATTCTTGATCAATTCTCCAAAAGCTAATGCCATGAAAGATAAGATAGACAAATGGGATCTCATCAAACTGAAAAACATCTTCAAAGCAAAAGAAGCCATCAAAATGGGAAAAAAATATTAGCTAACTGTATATCTGACAATGCCTAACATCTGGGATCTACAGGAAACTGAAACCTGTCAAAAAAAAAAGCCTTATTAAAAAGTGGGCAAAAAGGTAAAAAGGTTGGCTGCAATAGCTCAAGCCTGTAATCCCAGCACTTTGGGAGGCCAGGGCGAGAAGATTGACTGAGACCAGGGGTTTGAACCCAGACTGGGTAGCTTGGTGAGACCTCATTTCTACAATATATCAAAAAAATAGCTGGGTGTGGTAGAACATGCCTAAAAATTGACTTTTCATATGATCCAGTAATCCCCCTACTGGGAATATACCTGGAGAAATTCAAATCACTCTATGAAAAAGATACCTGCACGCACATGTTTATCGCAAATTATTCACAATAGCAAAAACATGGAAACAATCATGCTGTTCAACAAAAGTGGACTGAATAAAGAAAATGTAGTACATATACCCAATGGGATATTACACAGCCATAAAGAAAAACAAAATTATGGACCTCACAGCAACTTGGATGGATTCAGAGTCTATAATACTCGTTGATCTATTGCAGAAACAAAGATCTGAGTACCCTATGTACTCACTTATAAGTGGACCCTAAACATTTATCATAATGCTATAAGAAAGGGATTGGAAGTAATGGGACACTGTGGGGCGGGGGGTGGCACATAGCATCAATAAGAGTAACCAATATCAAACCAGGCAAAGTGGGGACCAAAGGGAAGCCCAAACTATCTGAATAATGATCATATATGCACCTAATCCTGAATTGCACCCCACATCTTTTTAATTTATTTTTAAAGATGTGGGGCACAATTCAGGATCAGGTACACAAGTATTCATTGTACAGGTAAAGTTTGGGCCTCTCATTGGTCCCCACTTTGCCTAGTTGGAGATCAGATACCCTTATTGATGTTTGCCTGTTTTGAGGTCAGGTACCCTTACTAATGTGATGTGTCTCCTCTCCCATGGAAGTTTCAGGCTATTGCCAATCCCTTTCTTATAGTATTATGATAAACGTTTAGGGTCTGCTTATGAGTGAGGGCACATTGTACTCAGTTCTTTGTTTTTGTGATAAATCACTGAGCATTTTATACTCAAAATCTATTCAAGTTTCTGAGAAGTCTATAATTTTGCTCTTCTTTATGAGTGCATAATATTCCATCATGTACATGTGCCACATTTTTTTTATGCAGTCCAGTTTCAACAGGCATCATGGTTGGTCCACATTTAAATTAAAAAAAAAAAAGAAATTTGTTTACACTTGATTTATGCCCAAGATTGTTTTCTATCTTGGAGTATGTTCATATACTAATGAGAAAAATGTATATTCTAGGGTTGTTGGGTGACACGTTCTGTAGATGTCTATTAGGTCCAGTTGGTTGAGTGCTAAGATACTAGATTTTTGGCAGCACCTTCGACAGTCCCATAGATCTGTCTCTTGCTTCAACAATGTTTGGACAGAACAGGCCCAGGGTCTCCCTCTCTTTCAGCCTCTCACTCTCCTCCGATCTCCTCTCCACTTGTTACCACCAAGACCACCTTCTTAGTCATCACCTGTTTCTGGGACCAGCGAACACCATTTTTGTGGTTGGCTCCTTCTTGCTGACCAACCAAGGAGCTGCTAGATTTGCCAGAATTATTCCATGAGGAGGAGGCAGTTGTCAACCACATGGTCAATTTGCACCTGTAGGCCTCCTACACCTACCTCTCTCTGGGCTTCTATTTCTTTTCTTTTCTTATTTATTTATTTATTTTTTGAGTTGGAGTCTCACTCTGTCACCCAGGAAGAAGTGCAGTTGCACGCTCATGACCACCCCAGTGTCAACCTGCTGGGTTCTTGGGATCCTTTCCTCTCAGCCTTCCACATAGCCGGAACTACAGATGGGTTCTACCTTGCCAGGTCAATTTTTTGTCTAATGTAGAGGAAGATCTCGCCAAATCGCCCGGGCTCGTCTTGAGTCTGTGGATTCAGGTAATCCACTCACCTTGGCCTCCCAGTGTTGGATTACAGGCTGAGCCAACGAGCAAGGCCTGGGGTTCCATTTCAACCAAAACGATGTGGCGATTGGAGGAGGACAGGTGCGAAGGCGCCGAGGATCTCTTGAAGACACAAAACCAGCGTGGTGGCTGGACCCTCTTTCGGGATCTCCAGAAGCCCTCTCAAGATGAGTGGGATAAAATCCTGACACCATGGAAGCTGGCACAACATTGAAGAAGAACCTGAACCAAACCCATTTGGACTTTCGTGCCCTGGGATCTGTCCGCACAAACTCCCAGGTCTGTGACTTCCTGGAGAACCACTTCCTAGATGAAGAAATGAAAGTCATCCAGACGATAGGCAACCACCTGCCCAAGCTTCTCAGGCTGGCTGGCCCGAGCCTGGACTGGGCGAGTATCTCTTTGAAAGGTCACCCTCAAGCATAATTAGGAGCCCAGCGGCCTCTGGGGGGGCCCCTCTCAAAATATCATGGCTTCTGCTTTCCCCTCCACCCACTAGGCAGCTTTTTAGCCACTCTGGAGCCCTCTCCCAATTCCAGGATCAAATGAAAATAAAGCTTTTTTCAGCCAAAAAAAAAAAAGGATTCTGGATTTTTTGGGGGTAGTTTTTGCCTTGATGATCTATCTACTGCAGTTAGTGGAGTATTAAAGCCTCTTGCTATATGATATGGCTGTCTATTAGCAATTGTTTTATAAATCTGGGTGATCCTAGGTTGGGTGTGTATATTCAAGGTGGATATTTCTTGCTGGTAAACTGAGACTTTTATCATTATATAGTGTCCTTTTTAACTTTTATTGGTTTAAAGTCTGTTTTGTCTGATATAAGAATACCTTCTTCTGATCTTTCTTGATTTATTTTTGTTTGAAAGATCTTTCTGCAGCCCTTTACCTTGATTCTGTGGGTTTCATTTGCAGGGAGATGGGTTTCCTGAAGGCAAAATACAGCTGAATCATGTTTCTTTATTCAATGTGCCACTCTGTGTCTTCTGAGTGACACATTAAGTCCATTCATGTTTAAGTTAATTGTTGATATGTGGGATTTTATTCCTATCATATTGTTCTTAAGAGGCTGCTTTGCTTTTTAGTTCTTATAGTTAATCTGTATGGTTGGTGAACGTTATGCATGTCTGTGCTTTCGGAATGGGTGGAAAAGTTCCTTCATTTCTGTGCTTATAACTTTATTAAGCATCTCCTGAACTGCTGGTTTGGAGGTGGCATATTCTCTTAGGGATTCAATGTCTGGGAAGGATTTTAATTTTTTTTTCATTAATGAAGCTTAGCTTAGTGGGGTAGGGAATTCTTAGCTGGAATTATTTTTCTTCAAAAATGTTAAAGATAAGACTCCAGTCAGGTCAGACTGGACCACTCTCCAGCTCCCCTCCAGGGACACAATTGACTACATCAGTGGGAAATGGATCCCCTGGTCACCATGGTTATGCTGTCAGGGTAGCTGTACCTTTCTGTTGTACAAAGGGCTTCACACAGGGACAGAGGTGCTGCCATAACAATAGCCCCAGTCAGAGGTTGTCCGGCCTCAAAACTCAAAGATTATTTCAGGAGCTATGTTTTTTCCACTAGCCAGAACTGACTGCTCGGTGTTTCAGTCCCCAGCTTTGAACATTTAATGGGGATCAGGAGGAGTGATGGGCCCCCTGACTGCTGTGGCAGCACTGCAGGAATGGTAGAGCTGTCTGTTGCCCAGAAGCATTCATGCAAGAGAGAGGGGTTCCAAGGATGATAGGACTGCTCCTGACTTCCCTTCCTTGAGATTGACTGTTCAGAACTCAAAAGTTCTTTCAGCAACAGGATCTCTCACTGCAGCTTGCCCCAAACATTAGCTGCCTGCAGTGGTGGAACCTGCCCTTGGGGCAAGTGAAGGCATCTGCGCCAGGGTTCTTTCCTGGCTTGGGAGCTGAATTCCAAGCCCTGCCTACAGGGATTGAGTTATCAGGTATGATTTCGCCACAGGCCTTTAGAGCTTAAATGGGTTCCCAGCTCCACATAGGCTCTGGAAGCTCTGTTGTATGCAAGCTCTTTTCCATGTGGGGCTAGAGTCCCATGTGACTTGTGGGGGCTTCCCAGTCCATGGCACCAAGAAGTGCTGAGTCTTAATATCCTACACTCACCATTTCCTATATCCAGAGACTGCTGTCTGTTTCTGACACGATTCAGGCAGGAATGGGGCTTCCTTGATCCAAAGCCAGCTACCTGATCTCTTTCCTTCCTGCTCTCTGTGTGTTCTAAAGGTCCTCTACAGGCTTTGGGGTGCGTTGGTCATCTCAACCTGCTGTGATTGCTGGGACTCTGACTGTTGATGATCTCTGACTGCTAGTGCTCTTTTCCTTGGAATGGTCTGTGAGAGAGGTGCCGGTCATCTTGAATCCTAACTGAAAGTTATTTTTTCACAGTTCTGGAGGCTAGAAGTCCAAATGCTAGGTTATGGACAATTACATTTCTTGTGAGGGCTCCTTTTTGGTTTGCCGAATGCTGTCTTCTACATTCTCACATAGTCTTTCCTCAACATATGTGCATGGAAAGAGTTCACTCACTCATCTTTCAGGGTCTCTAATTATAAGAACACTAATCCTACTGGATCAGGAACCCACACTTATGATCTCATTTAACCTTGCTTCACCAGAGGCCTCATCTCCAAACACAGTCACTCTGGGTATTATGGCTTAAATATATAATTTTTAGAGGAACGTTCATATTCAGTCCATAACAGGGGAGTACTTCCTTGTCCCTTTCTAGCTTCTGGTGTTTTCTGGCAGACCTGTGGTGTTCTCTGTCTTGTAACTGTATCAGTCCAATCCTGTATCTTCACATATGTTCTCTCTGTGTCTCTTCTCATTATCTTCTCTCTGTGCATATCAGTATTTGTGTCTCAATTTCCATTTTTCTTAAGGACATTGGCCATATTAGGTGTGGGTCCACCCTCATGACCTCATCTTAACTTGATGCATCTGCAAAGACCCTATTTCCAAATAAGCTTACCTTCTAAGGTACTGGGTTCAGGACTTCAACATATCTTTTCTGGGGGCACAATTCAAACAATTACAATGTTCCTGTCATACCTATTTCTCATGTTTTCCTGACTGGAGAACTCTAATAAATATATCTGCAACCTCACATGTATCCTGGGATGTCAAAATGGAGACTAAATTTGTGTTTTTTCCTCCTTAAAAATAAATATTGGCAGATATACCTTTAAGTCAATGAACAATCAAATACTAAAAGAGGTCTTCAATATTTTTTCCCAGTGTTCCTTTCTGGTTATGAAAATATAGTGTGAGTAGGTCGCATTTTGGAGAAAAGAAGGAGAAACTAGACCTTTTGGATTGTAAGATACTTAAAAGTGCCTTAATATGGCAGTTGTGTGTGTGGGGTGGCCATGTAGGTGCTGGAGTGAAGTGTGGAGCTCACTGCTGGAGAAGACATGTGGCCCAAGCTTCTGGGTCTGTGAGGCAGCTTCCCTGGGGACTGAAAGGGTGTCTCTCCTGCAGTCCCTGTGGCTTTGGCCTTGTTGGGCTGTGCCTACTGTCACGGTGAGATATTAGGCAAATAAAAGTAACCATTATTATTGCCTTAGTTGTCTATTGTTGTGAGACATGTACTCCTCCAGAATCAATACCTTAACACCCACCGTGCACTGTCCCACAGTTTCTGGGGTCAGGATGCAGGTGTGAATTACCTGTGGCTCAGGCCTTCACAAACTGAAGTGAGTGTGCTGGCCAGAGGCTGCTCTCGGTTCTCTGCCCTGTAGACCTCTCCATAGAACAGCTCACAGCATGGAGGCTGGCTTCATCAGGGCCAGCTGAAGAGACAGAAACACAGAAAGAGTGAGCGTGACAAAAGTCACTGTCATGCAGACCCTGGTATCCCACGTGATATCCAAACACTTGCTATATTTTGCTTGTTAAAAGCAAGTCGCTGGGTTCAGCACACTCTCCAAGGGAAGAGATGACACAGGTGTGAGCAGGAGAAGGGAGGCACCTTTGGGAGCCCCTTTAGCAGCTGCTTCCTACCTTCATGCACTTAGTATGTGCACAGGGTGCAGGGGCTTCTCACCCATGTTCTCATGTGATTCATGCTCTCATCATGGGACAAGGAAGGAAACTGGAACTTAGGCAGGTTGAGCAAACCATCCAGGGTCATCCTTCACTAGAACCAGGACTTGATCTAACACATGCTTTAAATTTGTTGCACCAGGTTCATTTCTAAAATCAAGGGAGTTTTGGATGTATTTCATTAAAACAAAAATTTCTGTGGTACTTTCACTTGTTCTCAATGTGAAAACACATACATTTCCTCTTTCAAATTTCCTAGGCATCTACAGTACTGCGGGTCAGAGTTCTGGAGCATAGGGCTCTGGAATGAAGGATTCTAGAATGCTTGTTAAACTGAAGAGAATCCAAGGAGACACCGTCTTGTTTTCTGTGACCAATACATCAGGAATAGCTCTAGGAGATGAACTGGAGAAGGTCTCATGGGGCTTTGGCCCCGAGTCAGGCTTCACAATCATGATGGAAGTTTATAGGGGACCTAAGTCTCCAAAGTGGGTCAACCTCCAGGACAAGTTCCAGCAGAGGGTCCATGTGCTGAACAGGACATTCCTGAAGATTGAGAACCTGATAGCTGAAGACAGTGGGCAGTACTGGGCTCTAGTCACCTTAACTGGAGAAAGAATCTATATCCAGGTGTTCTACCTCACCATCTGTGGTAAGTAATACCCTCTCCTCTACCCCTTGACTTACATACTTCCTCTGTGCCTAGAGTGTCCTATTGACCTCATTTTGCAGAATAACATTCAGACTTCAGCCTTCAGACTCTATTTTCTCTATTGAAAATCAGACAAAGGATGTCAGCAAAGATGGAGAGTAGATAATCACACCAGGGAGAAAATCACCTCAATATTTTAGAAAGAGGAGATGGAAATTGGGCAAAATAGCAATTTTTCTAACAATACTAATTGTCCTTTATTTACATGATGCTACTTAACTTGTGTAGCTACCTTTTATTATTGAAATAACAAATTACCACAAATTAGCAGCCTGAAACAAAACACATTTTTTGTTTCATTGTGCTGCTCATTCATAGGTCTGACACAGGTTGCACTGGGCTATAATGAAAGTGTTGTCTGGGCTGTTCTTTCTGGAGGCTCCAGGGGAGTATCTTTTCTTTCCTTTGTCACCTGCTCATTGCTGCCAGCATCCCTTTGCTCATGACCACCTGCTTCCATCTTTAAAGCCAACAAAGGTGGACCAAGTCCTTCTCACATGGCATCCCTCTCAACCCACTCTCTCCTCCTTCACTGTTAAACCTGATGATTACATTGAGCCCACCCCAAAATCAACAATGATCTCAATTGACACCTGATTATCAGCCTCAAACTTATCTGCCTACTGAACTCTCCTTGCCACTTAACCTAAACTCTTCCCAGGTTCCCAGGATTCAAATGTGGACATGTTTGGAGCCACTATTCTGCCCACCACTCTAGGAAATCCCTGTGTATCTGGTTCTTCCATCCCTGTCTTCCCATGCAGCCCCAGCCCCAGGCCAGCCTCACTCACTCAAGCCTCCACAATCCAGCCCTCAAAGCCTCCATAGGTGTAGGTGTTTACATTGCAATGCTTCTTAGGAAACCTGTTTAGTCAACTCTTTCCTTCTTACAATTACTCCCTGCACAAGGAATTCCTGCCGTGGAGAGAGCAGCTTGTGCATCTTTGGGTCCTGTGATTTCTAGGACTTGTCCATGAACCTCTCTTCACATCCTGTCTGCACCCTATGTTCAGTGTCATATCCTAACAACACTAAGAATTGCCAGTCCTAGTCGCTACCACTGTGTCTCTCAAACTTGTCTACTTTGGGGAGCATGGTCTTCTCTCTGACCCCTCAGAGCTGTCCTGATGTTCTGCCCCACCCAGGCTGTGCAGTCCAAGGCACCAACTCTGGTAAGACGGGGAAAGAACAGGGCAAGGACAAGACCTCCTGTCCCAGACTTCTATTTCTCCCAGGAAACTCCAATTTTTAAAATGTAATAGGCTTTGGCAAAGGAGAGTCCAGACTTTATTTCCTTTTGGAGACTTTTAAGATTTGTTCAATGTAGGAAAAACTCATGGAGCTGAACTCAGGGACTTCTCTTCATGTTGTCACCCGCTCAGTGTTTAGCTTTGGGCAAATTGTGATTTATCTATAAAATACACTCACTTTTCTTTATAGGGAGCATGCCACGGTTCCAGTGAGAAAATGATGAGAAAGTGTCATGTTCTCCACACCTGTGAGATTACTTTCTTTTGCTCTATCTACTGCCACAGAGCATGTGCCCCAACCAGAGATCCTGGCCACATCATCATCCATCACAACAAGCTGGTGCAATGTCACCCTGAAGTGCAGGGTCCCAGGGGCCATAGAAGACCTGAATGTGTCCTGGGGGAGCCAGGGCCATCCCGGAGAGCTGGAGCAGAGAAGGACACCAGGACCTGTCCCAAACCCCTGGCCCATGGCTGTGAGCCTGCCCCTAAGTAGTTACAATGCCAGCCTCACCTGTGTGGTCAGCAACCAGGTGGACCAGAAAAACACCACAGAAGTCCCTGAAAAACTCTGTTCATAAGGTGAGTGGTGTCTTTTGGAGATGAGGGTCCTCAGTTGGAGCTAAGGTAGATCTGGGGTCTGAGGATTCTGGCTCTCCTCTTCACCCTGTATATCAGCACCACCTTACATCTGGTGACTCCACACAGAAGACTGCAAGTCTCATTCACTTGCCCTACCTTAAGCATCTTTCTAATCCATACCCTCTTCCCAACACCTCCCACCCATTCATCCTCCTTGGGGCATCCAGAGTGGGCTTTGTAAAAGCAGATCAGACAGTGTCATTGTCTGTGTCATCTGTGGGACTTGACCTCAGTTACTCTCCATAGGATTCTGGAGTCAGATGCTGTTTGACCCACATTTCTTGTCTCAGCTACACACATCACACAGAACTGCTTCTGGCAAAGTGTGCTGGCAACCAGTGTTCACTGGACGAATGAATGTACTGGTCCCCTGTGTGTGGTCTCATCCTCTCTAACCCTTTCTCCATGAGTTGCTGGAGGGGTCTGAGGTGTCAGCATTGTGTAAAACCACCTGTTACCTCCTCCCACATTGAAGTTTCAGTTAAGCTTCAGCACTTAGCAGAACCACAAGACTCTCTGGGTACAGACTCCTGCCTCCTTCTGACCCTCCTTGTCCAGATCCTCCCTGTCCTGTTCCTCCCCTGCCTAAGTGAGGAGCTAATAACCCCCAGAGCTGGCATTTTAACACAGGCATTTTCTGATGCTTTGTTCCTCCTTCCTGGAATGCTCCATCCTGAAAGCATGGGAAATCCCCACTTCTCCCTCAAGACTCATTTTATCCAGCACTTTCTCTGGTTGGCCATTCTTGATGACTTTCAATAAGACTTCCCGCTGTATGGCAGCTGGTATTTTCACAATCTGCCCTCCTGGATGATGAGTTGCTCTTGGGTGCGGACATAGTCTTACTTCACCTCAGTGTCCCTGGAATAAAGCAGCACCTCTGTAGCCACTTCAATAAATGGACCTGTTGAACCCTTCCTCTTCCACTTCTGCCATGAGCTCCTTTCCACAATTTTACCCATTTTCTCTTTTCCCTTGGCAAAAAGTGTCTAAACTTCTCTCCTGCCTTAGCCTTCCCCACTCTCAGTGTGAGGGAGACAGGTGCACCAGACATGGCTAGACTATGCATCCTAGGGGCCATTGTGGCTGCACTATTGATAC
Organism: Carlito syrichta; assembly: GCF_000164805.1. Taxonomy (NCBI): domain Eukaryota; kingdom Metazoa; phylum Chordata; class Mammalia; order Primates; family Tarsiidae; genus Carlito; species Carlito syrichta. The sequence goes on from NW_007253124.1 coordinate 136,469, forward strand.
TGGAAGCTGGGATGCACCTGTGGAAGACACGTGGAAAGAAGAAGAAGAAGAAGATGGAGATGGAGAGAGGCAGGTTGCACTTTTTCTTCTAGGCCCAGAATCTTGGTCTCCCTTCCTCCTGAATTTTGCTGTCAGGTAATGAGCCCTGTAGAGGGGATGGTGGGTGTGGCCATGACCTTGGGATTCATGCCAGTTAAGAGTGATACAGGCTCCCAAGACACAGATTCAAGCTTTGTCTACATATTTTTCAGGTGCAGGAGGGCAAGAGAACCATGAAGTTAATAACACTGGCATCCACTATTCAGATATCAGCCAGCACATGTCTCAGGAGGGCACCGCCAAGGTGAGGGCTGGGAGTGCTGATGGCTAAGCACTCCTATGTCTCCCTCTGCCAGCCTTGAGCTTCCAACCCCATTGTATGTAAATCTATTTCTTGGCAATCAACAATATTTGCAAAAAAAGCTTACAGTTGGGACCAGTGTAATATTGGGCATTTGAAGGGAATTCAGGGGACTTCATAAGCAGTACATGTCAGTGGGAGTTGGTTCTGTAGGTCTCTCAAGATTCACTCTGTCCGTGAGCTGCTCTAGAAACTCTTTGTCTCGATTTCAGGGCATTGGCAAACAATGCCTGGAAGAAAAGCGGCCTCTCCCTACTGTCTACAGTGAGTCCATAACCCTGGCTGGGCCATGAAGATCATTTAACTGGAAGAAGCATGAGAATCCCATTGTCCCAGGACACCTGCAGACACCTTCCCATCCCAGCTCTGGTTCAACTCCAGCAGCCCCTCATCTGTATTATTTTGTGGCCACAGTTTTACGTGGGTACACATGGCCTTATAGCATTCTGGGACACCTCCTCAAGCTGCCCTCACACTTGGGCAAGTGTTTTTCTTCTGTCATTAACATGACTCCTGAACCTTCTCCTCCAAAAACTTTTCCAAACAGCCTGCCTGAATGTACTGGTGGCAAATTCCCACCATCTCTGCTGTGTCCCTGGTGTATGTAATTCTGAAACACAAACCCAGGTAGGGAATTGTGCAGAGGTGTTGACTGTGCTGTGGGAGAGGGGTTAGGGTCTGGGAGTTGAGTCCTCAGTTGGAACACAGCATGAGTGGATGGGAGCCCAGAAAGGGACTGGTTCAATACTTCCTTGCAGACCTTGAGCAGAGATCCTTTGGTGGTGTTGGGCAGTGTGTGTGCATGTGTGTTGGGGAGAGTCTAGTACTCACTGCGCTAATCTGGATCCCAGCATCAGTCTCAGTTAAATCTGACATTCCTGTGCAGTGGAAAGAGGAATTTGCACACATCAAGCTCTTTTCAGTCTTTTATTTCTCATAAAATAACACTAGGAGGCCAAAGTCAGGGATTTGGGGAAAGGAGAGTGGCACTTGGCTATTAGAGAGAGCTTCCTTGAACTCGCCACTTACTCTTTTTTTTTTTGAGTTGGAGTCTCACTCTGTCACCCAGACTGCAGTGCAGTGGCCACTCCCAGCCACCACAGCCTCCACCTGCTGGGTTCTGGTGATCCTTTCGCCTCAGCCCTCCAGGTAGCCAGAACTACAGGCACACGCAACCACGCCTGGCCAATTTTTTATTTATTGTAGAGATGAGGTCTCACCAAGTTGCCCAGGTGGGTCTCGATCCCGTGGACTCAGGCAATCCACTCACCTCAGCCTCCCAAAGAGTGGGATTACAGGCTGAGCCACCAAGCCCGGCTGCCACTTAACTCTTCTTTTCCTCCTGCCCAGGGGCTGTTCTTTAGTTTCCTTTACAAGTTTCTTTCTCAACTCCCCAATCTCTATACTCAAGAATATCCCCAAGTTTAGACCCAATTTGCCTTGATTATTTACACGTATGGTCTTTCTGAGGTTGTGGCCAGGCACTAATCCCTGAATCTTGTGACAATATTACCTTACATAGAATATAGATCAAGATGATTGGTTTTGAGATGTGGATTATTCTGAATTATGTGAGTGGACTCAAACTAATCACATGAAACCTAAAAAGAGGAAAATAAAGAGAAATAAAAGTGGGTCAGAGAGATACAAGGTGAGGCCTTGATTCACCATTGCTGACCTTGATGTTAGAGTAGGAGGTCATAAGCCCAGGAAATGAGGTGGCCCTTAGAAACTGAGAAAAAAAAGTCAATGCACAGCCAGCAAGGAAATGAGAATCTCAATCTTAAATCCACAAAGCCCTGAGTTCTGGCAGCAACCAGAATGAGCATTAAATAGTCTCCATCAGAGCTTTTAAAAGAATAGTTGGGTGACACTCCAGACTTCTTTTTTTTCAATTTTTAACTTTTTTTCATTTCATTTCTTTTTTTTAAGCATATTTTTTATTATAAAATTGTGGGGTACAGTTAAGAGTTAGGTACACAAACGAGCATCGTTCAGGCACCCTTGTTAATAAGGGGTGTCTCTCTGACCCCACAGAGACCGTTAGTCCCACCTCCATTCCCCTCCCTGCCCCCCCATAGTTTCCCACCACTGTCAGTCCTTTTCTTATAGTATTATGATAGATGTTCAAGGTCCACTATATGAGTGAGAACATGTGATACTCAGATCTTTGTTTCTGTGAGAGGTCACTCAGTATTATAGACTCTAGTTCCATCCAGGTTGCTGCGAAATTGATAATTTTGTTATTTTATGACTGCATAGTATTCCATCGTGTATATGTACCACATTTTTTAAATCCAATCCTCTTCTGATGGACAGCATAGTTGGTTCCAGGTTCTTGCTATTGTGAAAAATGCTGCAATAAACATTCATGTACAGGTATCTTTTTTACAGAGTGATTTGAGTTCTTCAGGGTATATTCCCAGTAGAGAGATTGCGGGATCATATGGGAGGTCAATATTTAGAACTTTTAGGAATAGCCACACTGCTTTCCACAGAGGTTGCACTAGTTTACACTCCCACCAACAGTGTAGTAGTGTCCCCTTTTCACCACATCCTCTCCAGTATCTGTTATTTTTTGAGTTATTGATAATTGTCAATCTGACTGGAGTTAGGTGATATCTCAGTGTAGTTTTAATTTAGATCTCCTTGATGATTAGTGAGGATGAACATTTCTTCATGTGTCTGTTGGCTGCTCGGATGTCTTCCTTTGGGAAGTGTCTGTTCATGTCTTTTACCCACTTTATAATGGGGCTGTTTGGTTTTTTCTCTTCAGCACGTTTGAGTTCCTTGGAGAACCTTGACGTTAGACCTTTGTCAGATCTGGAGTTGGCAAATACTTCTTCCCAGTCTGTGAGCTGTCTCCCTGCTCTCTTGATGGTGTCTTCGACTTTTCAGAAGTTTGTCAGTTTAATGAGGTTCCACTTGTCTATCTTATCTCTTCTGGCATGTGCGTTTCAGGTATTGCTCAAGAATTGGATGCCAGTTCCAATTTCCATAAGGGTGTGTCCAGCATTTTCTATGGTTCTTATGATTTAGGTTTTACAATTAGGTCTCTGATCCATTTAGAGTTAATTTTGTGTATGGGGACAGATAGGGGTCTTGGTGCTGGCAATACTGCATGTGGTCAGCCAGTATTGCCAGCACCATTTACTGAATAGGTCCTCCTTTCCCCAGTGGTAGGTGGTGGAGGCTTTGTCAAAGTTGAGTTGTTTGAAAAATTGAGGTTTTGCTTCTGGAATCTCAATTCTATTCCATTGGTCTATATGCCTGCTCCTGTACAAATACCAACCTGTTTTGATTGTTGTAGCTTTATAGTAAAGTTTGAAGTCTGGTAATGTGATATCTCCTGTTTTTTTGTTTTTGTTTTTGTTTTTGCTGAGGATTGTTCTGGCTATTTTTGGTCATTTGTGGTTCCATATGAATTCCTGTATTGTTTTTTCTAGGTCTGAAAAGAATGTTGCTGGTAATTTGATAGGCATTGCATTAAATCTGTAGATTGCCTTAGGTAGGATGGACATCTTCACAATGTTGATTTTTCCAATTCATGAGCATGGAATATTTTTCCACCTGTTTGTGTCATCTTTGATTTCTTTGAGCAGTATTTTGTAATTTTCATTGTAAAGATTTTTCACGTTTCTGGTTAGGAAGATGCCAAGGTATTTCTCTTTTTTGTGGCTATTTTGAATGGAATTGTGCTTTTTATTTGAGTTTCTGTTTGTTTATTATTGGTGTAAAGAAATGGGATTGTCTTTTGCACATTTATTTTATACCCTGAGACTTTGCCAAAGTCCTTTATCAGTGTAAGGAGGTTTTTGAGCGATTCTCTTGGGTTTTCAAGGCATACAATCATGTCATCTGCAAAGAGAGATAACTCGATTTCCTCTTTTCCTATTTGGATACCCCCGATTGCCTTCTCTTCTCTGATTGCTCTAGCCAGGACTTTCAATACTATATTGAACAGGAGGGGTGAGAGTGGGCATCC
>NW_007253124.1:140873-145895 GCF_000164805.1 Carlito syrichta
CATCTGTTGATGTATTTAATTACATTTATGGTTTTACGAATGTTGAACCAGACTTGCATCCCAGGTATGAAGCCTACTTGGTCATGATGGATGATTTTTGAGATGTGTTGTTGAATCTAGTTCGCTAGGAGCTTGTTGAGAATTTTAGCATCTATGTTCATCAAAGATATTGGCCTGTAGTTCTCTTTCTTTGTTGGGTCTTTACCTGACTTGGGTATCAATGTGATGTGAATGTCATAAAATGATTTGGGGAGAGTTCCATCTTTCTCAATCGCCTAGAATATCTTCAGTAGGATTGGTATCAGCTCCTCCTTAAATGTCTTGTAGAATTCTGCTGGAAAGCCATCTGGTCCAGGGCTTGTTTTGGAAGTAGTTTTCTTATTATTTAGTCAATTTCTTTGATTGTTATTAGTCTATTTAGGGTCTCAGTTTCTTCTTGTTTCAACATAGACAGGTTGTGTGATGACAGAAAATCCTCTATTTTCTTTAGGTTTTCAAGATTGTTTCCATACAAGTGTACATAGTAGTTTCTAATGATCTTTTGTATTTCTTCAGGGTTAGATGGGACTTCATATTTTGTGTTTCTGATTGTGTTTATTTGGACTTTTTCTCTCTTTTTCTTGGTCAGTCTACCTAGGGGACCACCGATCCTGTTTATCCTTTCAAAGAACCAGCTTTTTGTTTCATTGATTTTTTGTATTATCTTTTTGTCTTCTATGTCCTGGATTTGGGCTTTTATTTTGGTGATGTGGATTCTTCTGCGGAAATTAGGGTTTTGGTGGTCTTGCTTTTCCAGCTTCCTTAGGTGGTTTTTTAGGCTGTTAATTTGTGATCCTTACATTTCCTTCATTTGCGTTTGTAGAGATATGAATTCCCCTCTTACTACAGCTTTCATGGCATCCCGGAGACTTTGGTAAGATGTTTCTTCATTTTCATTTGTTTCCTGATTTCTTTTTTTTTTTTTTTTAGATTATGGGTCCTTTACTGATGCCGGCAACTGAAAGCGGACTAGTGTTCCAAATAAGTCTTGGCCCTGAACAGCATGAGTAGTGGGGTTTTTAAAGGTAGACATTACATAAGCTGTGCAGTTTGATTGATATTTCTTAGCAAACAATATGATTAGTAAGGGGGTATGAATGATTACAGAATTTATGTAACTAGGGAGTTTACAATCACTGAGGGACTCAGGAAAGTGGGTGTGCAGTATGATTACAATAAGGTTACATAACGGGTTATCTCTAGGCTAAGATGGTAGATCTGTTGCAAAATGGAGTTACTTATGTCAAGCAAGTTATTTCAGCAGGCTATCATAGGTTTTGCAGATAGATATTTTACAGCAACATTGTGAAGAACAGCAAAGAAAGATTCCTCATCCCCAGGCAAGATCTTGGAGGCAAAGGAGATGAACCTTATGGCAAAATTAGTATCCTAGGTGGCAGGACTCAGAAGCACAATGGTGTGTGGACATTTTGGGATACAGATGAGGATACTTTGTGGAGTCTTTGAAACACCTCCCAGATCCTGCCAGTATAGGCTATGCCTAAAGCAGAGCCATTCAAATTTTGGTTTATGTCTATTTCACAGGTCATCATCACTTTATTGTTTGCATTCAACGTGTTTATTTTAGATCTGCAAGCGCTTAGAGGCTGGCTTAGAAGACAGACATGTAAAAAATAAAATAAACTTCTAAGTTTTTTTCTTAATTTTCTTTTAGTACCTTTATGGTATTCTTTTGTTTCTCATTTAATTCTTCAGCCTTCTAGAGATTTAAGGTGTGGGGTAGGAATTCAACTTTTGTTTAAAATCAATGTTTTTTATTTTGATATTGTGGGGTACAGTTAAGGGTTAGGTATACAAATATGCTTCGTGAGAGAGACGGGGCAAGATGGCGACGGCATAGGTGAACTGGTGAGATTCTCTGAACGTGAGTTCCCAAAAAGGCTATCACTTCGCTACCCCCATCCCCCAGCCCACCACCAACCGTGCTGGGGTCAGGCCCGGGAATTTCAGTCCCATGCAAGGCCAGATATTGCGCCCCTCCCCCCACTGCTGCCGTTCTACTCATGTGTGGAAGTCTCCAGTCCCAGCCCCCTCCAGATCCCTCCCCGGCTGCATTGTCTCCAGCCCGGGCACCCGGCATCAAGCCACCGGTCACACAGGGAGGCTCTGGGCACCCGCCCCTCAGAGACGCTGGTTCCATTTCTGGCTGAAGTCCTCTGTAGGGTCCCAGCGCCACTCTCACTGTTTAGAGCCTGCCCTTTGGGACTTTGGAGCTCTGGAACTCCGGGTCCACCCTGTCTGAGGCACTCAGCGTGAGACCCCAAATCAGAGGACCCAGACAAGCGGAGAAAAACAGACCTGCTTAAACTGCCTTGCCATTCTCCAGGCAGAGACTTCCATTGTCCTGCCCACCTATCAACAAACTTTACCTCATTTCCTAAGACCAGGTATTGCAGCATGCGGGGAAGTTCTGGGTCCCTGCTCCCTCCAGCTCTCTCCCCTGGCACGGCACCTGGCACCGCCAGTGGCACAGGGAGGCTCTGAGCGCCCGCCCCTCAGAGACACCAGTTCCATTACTGGCTGAAGTCCTCTGTAGAGTCTCAGTGCCACTCTTGCCATTTAGAGCCTGCCCTTTGGAACTTTGGAGCTCTGGAACTCCGGGTCCACCCTGGCTGAGGCACTCAGCGTGAGACCCCAAACCAGAGGACCCAGACAAGTGGAGAAAAACAGATCTGCTTAAACTGCCTTGCCATTCTCCAGGCAGAGACTTCCATTGCCCTGCCCACCTATCAACAAACTTTACCTCATTTCCTAAGGCCAGGTATTGCAGCGTGCGGGGAAGTTTTGGGTCCCTGCTCCCTCCAGCTCTCTCCCTGGCCCGGCACCCGGCACCGCAGGTCGCACAGGGTGGCTCTGAGCGCCCGCCCCTCAGAGACACCGGTTCCATTACTGGCTGAATACTCTGTAGGGACCCAGTGCCACTCTCGTCATTTACAGCCTGCCTTTTGGAACTTTGGAGCTCTGGAACTCCGGGTCCACCCTGGCTGAGGCACTCAGCGTGAGACCCCAAGCCAGAGGATCCAGACAAGCGGAGAAAAACAGACCTGCTTAAACTGCCTTGCCATTCTCCAGGCAGAGACTTCCATTGCCCCGTCCACCTAGCAACAAACTTTACCTCAGCTCCTAAGGCAACAGTGTGAAACAGGAGACAAAGCCCCACCCCTATGCTGCAACGAAAAACAAAAGGGAGAGGCTGGAATCGGAGATCACAGAAGTGACTCTAGTCTGATCGCTTATTTTGACTTATGATTTTATCATTGAAACTGTTGGTCTAGATTACGTTTGGTGTTTACCTTCTGACTTATACTGTTTCTTGATTTTTTTGGCCTGTCTCTGTTTCGCTATCAATATTCTTTAGGGAATCTTTCTTACCTGTCTTTTTTCACTTCTTCCCAGCCCTGTGTCTCTCTCTCACCTGATAGTTGGTATGTATATCTGTTTTCCCTCTTGCACTTCTCTCTTTCGCTTATTTTGACTTATGATTTTATCATTGTAACTGTTAGTTTAGATCACGTCTGTTGTTTACCTTCTGATCTACACTGTTTCTCGATTTTATTGACCTGTGTCTGTGTAGCTATCAGTACTCCTTAGGGAATCTTTCTTACGTGTCTTTCTTCACTTCTTCCCGATCCTGTGACTGTTTTTCACCTGATAGCTGGTATGTATATCTGTTATCCCTCTCGCACTTCTCTCTTTCGCTTATTTTGACTTATGATTTTATCATTGTAACTGTTGGTTTAGATCACGTTTGTTGTATACCTTCTGACTTACACTGTTTCTCGATTTTATTGCCCTGTCTCTGTGTTGCTATCAGTACTCTTTAGTACTGTGTAGCTATCAGTACTCTTTCTTATGTGTCTTTCTTCACCTCTTCCCAGCCCTGTATCTCATTCTCACCTGATAGTTGGTATGTATATCTGTTTTCCCTCTCGCGCTTCTCTCTTTCTAACTCCCTATTGACCCCCCCTTCCTCCATTATTTTCCTCTTCTATATGCCCCCTTTTTAAATCTAGGGACCAAGACTGCATACTGCTGAATAGACAGACTGTAAAGCAGAGGGAAAAGTGAACAAAAACCAGAAGACCCTCATAAGGAAGAACAGGACATTGCAGAAGAGAAATAAAAGCAACTCCACCTTCCCTCAAAAACAGAATTGAAGAGAGGGAGGGAAAGGGGTAAAGGGAGAAAAATCTACAGAAATAAAGAAAAACCAAAAGAAGAGTATGGGTCTCTCCCAGGTGCCTGGGAGAGCAGACACTGAGAAAACTAGCTTTGGAATACAAACAATGAAAAGTCCCCAGAATGAAGGGTCTCAAAATGCAAATGTAGATATCAAAACAATAATGGAGAGATGAAAAAGAATTGAGGAGACACAAGAAGAAACTAGGAAGGAGCTGATATCTGAGATAACAGTAATAAAGAATATTGTGAATGAAATAAATAACAAATTGATAAGCATGGAAAGCAGAATTACCCAAGCAGAAGAAAGAATCTCAGAGCTTGAGGACCAAAATATAGAAATAACCCAAACTCTTAAAAACACAGAAAATAAGCTAAAAAAGACAGAACAAAACCTTCAAGAGATGAGTGACTACCTCAAGAGGCCTAACCTAAGAATAATCGGACTCCCTGAGGCAGAAAGAGAAACAGAGACCACATTGGAACAAACTTTCCATGAGATCATTCAAGAAAATTTCCCTTATCTAATCAGTGATACAAAAATTCAAACACAAGAGATTCAGAGAACCCCCGCAAGACAACAAATGAGAAGATCAACTCCTAGACACATAATAATTCGCCTAAATAAAGTAGGCACAAAAGAAAAAATCCTAAAGGCAGCAAGAGAAAAAGGCCAGATCACCCACCATGGAAGACCAATCAGAATAGCAGCAGATTTATCTGCAGAAACCCTGCAGGCTAGGAGAGCTTGGAGCCCTATCTTCAAAGTCCTAAAGGATAAAG
>NW_007253125.1:0-949 GCF_000164805.1 Carlito syrichta
CAAAAATTAGTGAATATATAAATACAAGTATAAACATATAAAAATTAAGCAAATGGGTAAAATAAATAAGATGTAGGGTAAGAACTACAAAAAGATGGAATGCAGGGAATATGCTGAAGACAGTTTGTTGGAGAAGGTTAAACTTTATAACTATAGTGAAAGCAAAATTTAAGAAGGAACATGAAATGGTTTTAGAAAAGAACAGTGTGCATATCTGGGGAGGTAGTGCTCCAGGCAGAGAAAATAGCCAGATGGTAAGGTCATGAGGCAAGAACATCCTTAGAGTATTCAGGGAACAAAAAGGACAATAGTGTTTGGGGAAAGGAGAGCTTAGTGTGGAGAGGAAGAGACAATGAGATGGAAAGGAAGCATAGGGCTCAGATCCCAGGACTTTGGAGGCAGCTTGAGGCCTTTGGTTTTTTTTAGTGTAATCCATGGAAGACATTTGAATGACACGATCTGACATGTTTTGGGAGAAGCTCTCTACAAGCCATGTTCAATACAGACAACAGGAGTATAAGAACATAATTGGAAAGACAAATAATTAATTCAAAGAATTGATTTAAGCCAGGCTCAGTGGCTCAACCTGTAATCCCTCACCTTTGGGAGGTTGAGGTGAGTGGATTGCCTGAGCCTATAGGTTCGAGAACCACCTGGGCAGCAAGACCTCATCTCTATAGTAAATCAATAAATCTGCCAGGCGTGGTAGTGCATGCCTGTAATTATGGCTACTTGGAAGGCTGAGGCAGAAGGATCACCAGAGTCCAGCAGGTCGAGGGTGCGGTGGCCGGGAGCAGCCACTGCACTCCAGGCTGGGTGACAGAGTGAGACTCCAACTCCAAAAAAAAGAATTGATTTACTCAAAGATGTTAGATCAGGGATTAGCAAGACAGGACCACAGAACATTTTGAGTGACCTGTGACCTAAGAATGATTCTTACATGTTGAAA
>NW_007253125.1:1335-4124 GCF_000164805.1 Carlito syrichta
CTAAAAACAATTGTGTAGTATGTTAATTATCTAAATGTAATTTTATAATAGATTTTTTTTTTCAGTAAAAAAGGTAGAGACGTTTTACTGATCTCCAACTCCTGCTTTCTGACTTTTGGTTTTGCATGGCATTTGTCCGGTACATGACCTCAGCTGAATAGAGAAAAGAAGTCAATGAAACAAGATTTAAACTAGATGAATCCATATATAGCATCTTCCAGATCTCTTTGGTCATGCCGAAGCTTCCAACTCCTAAGAAATTAATACTTGTTTTCCTAGTACCAAGAGTCAAAGTTCCCTCTCTTTGGCATAGGAATATCCAGAGTTATATTTAGTTTGCAAAAATGTGCAAGAAAGAGAAGACCTAGCTTGCACGCTCACAATGACCACATTGTGTTGATCATATTTTCATCCAATACATTGCTCCACAATTTTCATGCAAATAAATGATGAATTTGGTTTCTGGATATATTCCAGAGAGGCAAAACAACAACAACAACAACAACAACAACAACAAAATGGCTTCTAATCTATATGGAATAACCTCCCAGTGAATTTCATTTTGGATAGTCTGAAATTGATCTAGTATATGATCTTATATATTTACATCTTTAAAAGTTGACAAAACAGCAGCAAAAACCTAAACCCAAAACAAAGAGAAACAAAACAAACAAAAACTTGGGCTGTAAAATTGAATGAAAAGAGAATGTTGTATGATGCTACGGTGACAATTGGGGTTCCCTGTCCTATATTTCTTTTCTTTTTTTTTTTGAGTTGAAGTCTCACTCTGTCGCCCAGGCTGGAGTGCAGTGGCTGCTCCTGGCCACCGCAGCCTCGACCTGCTGGACTCCGGTGATCCTTCCGCCTCAGCCTTCAAAGTAGCTGGAACTACAGGCGCGGCTACCACGCCCGGCTAATTTTTGATTTATTGTAGAGATGAGGTTTCAAATTGCCCAGACTGGTCTCGAACCCGCAGTCTCAGGCAATCCACTCACCTCAACCTCCCAAGGCGCGGGATTACAGGCTGAGCCACCAAGTTCGGCTCTGCCTTATATTTCTAAGGAGACTGGAGTCCAGTGCTGGCCATGGGTAATTCAAGAATTGAAAAAATAAACAACACATACTTTTCGAATTATAGGGAGGCAAACAGGCCAGAGCTGGCGCTCAGGAATCACCACTCAGGAATCAAAACCTGACAGGGGCACTAGCACATGAATCACCAGAGGAATGTTGTCAAGCTTAAGGGATTTATCAATTTGTAAAAGAAATGAAGAGACTCTGCCAGCTGGGAAGAGATGTCATAGCGGGCCACATACAGTCAGTTCCCACTCTCCTGTGCCTCCTCAGAACCCTTCCAGCTAGTCCCTGACCCTTACCGTAGGGCAGCCATGATGACGGGAGAGGGCCTAGGGGAGCCCGGCAGGAACTGGTTTGGTCCTGGGCTGAGCTCTGCCCCGATGAGCCAGATATAGGTCCAGGACACACAGCCACAGAGTGCTGAATCCAGCCAGGCTGTCGCCACTTATCCACAGAGTGGCCCAACTTGTGTCCATCACCTGGGAGCAGTAGGAGTAAGTACCCAGGGCTAGATCATCCACCTGTGCCGGCGTTTGGTGGGGCCACATGCAGTGCACATTGTCTCCTCTTCTTGGCTCTAGTCTGGGCCCACGCGTCCCCCCTGGGGCGCCCCGTCCCTGTCCCGAGCCCCATTGAGACGTCACAGGCGCAGGGCTGGCCAGTGTGTGCTCGACTGAGAGAGGAGTTGGTCACTAAGGAGACTTTTCTCCGTGGCTTACTCTTTCTCTGGATCCCAAGCTCGGATCCCATCTTAATTGATTTTCGGGTACCCCAGGCCTCGGCTCCCACCTGTCTGTTTTTCGCCAGACTAAGTCTCTCTCTCTGTCTCTGTCTCTCTTTCCCTTCAGCTTTCTATTCAGTACTTTAGGAAAGTTTGTTCAAGAACAGCAACTGACAGTGTTGCAATTCATTGTTTCCCTATTCCTGGTGGAAACAGCATATTTATTTCCTGACAATTCTGAGAATATTACAAATTGTTTCTAGTTTGCTGGACATTGAATCGTGTGGCCTCTTCTGGAACCAGGTAGAGATATTATACACCTTGAATCATAAGAGATAAGCTGGCACATTTAACATGTTCATTTAATACAGAAAACATTAAGAAAATTAAAGTGACCATTATGTATATATATGTGGTAGGCAGGGTTTGCAAACTCAAGCTTTCCAACTATAAAACATATATACGTACACACACACACACACACACACACACACACACACACACGTATATATATATTTCCCCCCTAGAGATTCATGAAGTAAAACAAGAATAAATTATTTATTACAAAGGAAGCATGGATGATCGTCTTTTCCTGGACAATTTACCTAGCTAACATTTTGGAGTTATCATCATTCTGAGTATGAGCAATCTTTCGGTCAATCAGTAATTATCACTTACTGATTATAAAGAAATTATCACGGGTACTCACAAGAATAAAAGCAAAACCTCAATTCCTCAACCAACTCATCTTCGACAAAGCCCCCACCACCTACCAGTGGGGAGAAGAGAACCTATTCAGTAAATGGTGCTGGGAAAACTGGTTGACCACATGCAGAAGATTGAAACAGGACCCCTATCTATCCCCATGCACAAAGGTTAACTCCAAATGGATCAGAGACCTAAATGTAAAACCTCAAACCATAAGAACCTTAGAAAGAAGGAAATACTCTCATGAAAATCGGAACTGGCATCCATTCCTGTACAAAACCCG
>NW_007253125.1:4144-11682 GCF_000164805.1 Carlito syrichta
GACATCCTCAGCAAAAAAAACAAAGCAGGTGGTATCACAATACCAGATTTCAAACTTTACTATAAAGCTACAATCATCAAAACAGCTTGGTATTGGTACAGGAACAGGCATATAGATCAATGGAACAGAATTGATACTCACAAGAATAAAAGCAAAACCTCAATTCCTCAACCAACTCATCTTCGACAAAGCCCCCACCACCTACCAGTGGGGAGAAGAGAACCTATTCAGTAAATGGTGCTGGGAAAACTGGTTGACCACATGCAGAAGATTGAAACAGGACCCCTATCTATCCCCATGCACAAAGGTTAACTCCAAATGGATCAGAGACCTAAATGTAAAACCTCAAACCATAAGAACCTTAGAAAAGGAAGGAAATACTCTCATGGAAATCGGAACTGGCATCCAATTCCTGTACAAAACCCGAAACCCACAGGACTTAAGAGAGAAGATAGACAAATGGGACCTTATTAAACTGACAAGCTTCTGCAAAGCCAAAGAAACCATCAAGAGGGCAGGAAGACAGCCTACAGACTGGGAAAAAGTCTTTGCCAACTCTAGGTCTGACAAAGGCTTAACATCCTGGATCTACAAGGAACTGAAACGTACTGAAAAGAAGAAAACAAACAACTCCATTATAAAATGGGCAAAAGATATGAACAGACACTTCACAAAAGAAGACATTCGAGAAGCCAACAAACACATGAAGAAATGCTCAACCTCACTAATCATCAGGGAGATGCAAATCAAAACCACACTGAGATACCACCTAACTCCAGTTAGAATGGCAATTATCAACAACTCAAAAAATAACAGCTGCTGGAGAGGGTGTGGTGAAAAGGGAGCACTTCTACACTGCTGGTGGGAGTGTAAGCTAGTGCAACCTCTGTGGAAAGTAGTGTGGCGATTCCTAAAAGCTCTAAAAATTGACCTTCCATATGACCCTGCAATCCCCCTACTGGGAATATACCCTGAAGAACACAAATCACTCTATAAAAAAGATACCTGCACACGTATGTTTATCACAGTGTTGTTCACAATAGCAAGAACCTGGAGACAACCATGCTGCCCATCAAAAGAGGACTGGATTAAAAAAATGTGGTACATGTACACGATGGAATACTACGCAGCCATAAAAAAGAACAAAATCATGAATTTCGCAGCAACCTGGATGGAACTAGAGTCTATAATACTGAGTGACCTCACACAGAAACAAAGATCAGAATATCACATGTTCTCACTCATATAATGGACCTTGAACATTCAATGTAATACTATAAGAAAATGACTGACGGTACTAGGAAACTATGGGGGGGAGGGAGATGGGATTAACAGTAGCAAATATCCGTCTGGGGCTGGGAAAACACCTCTTATCAACAGGGTGTCTGAATGAAACGTAATTGTACACCTAACCCTTAACTGTACCCCACAAAACTATAATAAAAATACTGATTAATTATTAAAAAAAAAAAAATCAGTGCATGCATTCGTGGATCTTAGTTGCGATACATTTTAAACATTTTCAAGAAATGTGTAGGTAAGAAGTGTTAAAGGACATTGGTCTAGGCTGAGATATTTTGACTAAACTTCAGAAGCACAGGCAACAAAAACAAAAATAGCCAGTGCAATATTAAACTAAAATCTTCTGCCCAGCACAAGAAACAATCAACTGAGTGAGGAGACCACCTGTTGGATAGGAGAAAATATTTTTAGACAATTTTTCTGCCAAGGGGCTAACATCTAGACTATACAAGGAACTCAAATAATTCAATAACAAAAACCAAATGATCCCCTTAAAAAATGGGCAAAAAATCTAGAAACATTTCTCATACAAATGACCAACAAGAATATGAATACATACACATCATTATCAATGATTAGAGAAATGAAAATCAAAACTATAATGAGATATCATCTTATTCTAGTTAGAATAGCTATTATCAAAAAGGCAAAATAACAAAAGCTAGTGAGGTTGTGAAGGAAAAAATTACTGTTGGTCTGGAAATAAATTAGTGCAACTATTATGGCAAAAAAATGGAGATTTCTCCAAAAAATTAAAAATAGAACTACCATATTATCCAGCAATCCCAATGTGGGTATTTATCCAAGGAAAAATAAGCCAGTATACAAAGGGATACCTTTATTCACATGTTATCACAGCACTATTCACAATACCAAAGATATGCAATCAACCTACTTGTCCACCAAGGAAGAAATGGATACATAAATGTGGCATACATACTCAATGGAATACTATTCAGTCATAAAAAGGATGAAATAGTTTCCTTTGTGGCAACATGGAAATAGCAGGAGGTCATTACATTCAGTGAAATAAGTCAGGCCCGGAAAGACAAATATGCATGTTTTTACTCTTGTGTGGAAACTAAAAATATTGATCTTGTGGAGACAGAGAGTAGAATAATAGTTACAAGAAGCTGGGAAGGGTGTGTGTTGGGAGAAGGTGGAAAAAGAGAGTTTAGTTAATGACTACAAGTATACAGTTAGATAGAAGGACTAAAGTATTGTGTTTGATAACACAATAGGGCAACAATAATAAACCTATTTTAAAATGTACAGAAGATATATTTAAAATGTTTCAAACACAAAGAAATGATACGTGTTCATGGTGATGGATATCCAAAATATTCTGAATTGATCTGAATACATTGTATGCATGTATCAGAATATTACATATACCCCATAAATATGTACAAATATTATATATCAGCAAAAAAGGAAAAAAAATTACACAGATAATCAATGAGAAAGTCAAGTAATGACAGAGGCAGAAATGGAAGTGATGTGTTTGTGGCTAAGAAACACCAGGTAATTTCTGTTCACCATCAGAAGTTGGGAGAGTGGACTGGAAAAGATTCTGTCTCACATCTCTCAGAAGGAACCAACCATCCCAACATCATAATTTCAGATTTTTGGCTTCTGAAACTGTGAGATAATAATATTTTTGTTGTTTTAAAAATTTTCAAATTTAAAAAGAAAGAAGAAATCACTGCAGGGGATTTCTATTTCATTTATTGGACATTTTGGCATTTTCCAAATACTTCATGATGATTATTGTTTTTATCCTCCAACAAAAATGAATAAATAAATATTAATTTAAAAAAAGAGGTGCCAAAGGATGGGCAGAGTAGAGAAAGCATATAACAGTTCAAAGAAGCAGGGAGACAACAGATATTTGGGACAGTTGTGAAAGATAACAATGTTTGAGTTTGACGAATAAAACTAGTCTAAAACTTGTTTTGGAAAAGGGATACTGTGATCATAGTTTTTAGAAAGTAATGGCCAAAAAATATTTGCCACCCAGACTTTTCTGGGATCATTTTATGTGACAATGTGACAATGACAAGTTATTCCAATCATCTGGAAAATAAATATTTCACATAATTTAAATTTACCTTATAATGCTAATATATGAGTGCTTGTTGTGTGAAAATGACTGCAATAATTATTTTACATTGATGAGTTTATTTACTCTTCACAATGACCCTGTTGAGCAGACCCCATTACGTAGACCCTTGCAATGTAAAGAATGGAACTAATCAGTGACTTTTAGCAAGTTTCATCTGAATATTGTTTAAAAATGTAAATGATTGGGCTCCATAACACAAAGGTTAAGGAGGTTAGCATTTGAACAAGATTCTCAGGTGATAAAGTGTGAATAAATTTTGGATAAGCCCTGATGTACAAACACTGCTAATATTGCCATTTTGAACAATCTAATCAAACAGCTACAGTAGTTTCTTCAAGATCAGTCAGCTAAAATGTGATCGAACAAGTGTGGCCAAACTCTCAGCCACTGTTCTGGCACCAATATTTTCTATGGTTCTGTGAATCTACACGGTGGATAAGCAGGGGATTAAGTTGGAAAGAGAAGTCATAGCAGGGTGGAGGTAAGACTGCATCGCAGTCTATGGAAATTAGACCTAGACCACATATTTCTGGACTTAATGTGCTGTATATTTTATTAGGAATTTTGCTTCTATATTCTATATGTGTGGATTTGAATTTTTCTGCTTCCTATTTTCATTGTATAATTCTTTATAAAAGATATTATATCCTTATTTTCCATAAATAATTTGAATCTCCATAATGAATATTGTCAAACAACTTTCTTTTTGTGTGCTTATCTCACACCTATATCTCTTTTTTAATAAAATGGCTATGCAAATCTTTACCTACGTTTTTCCCTCTTTTTGTTGAGTTTTTTATTTTCCTATTATTGAGAGTGTGTTTACATGTAATGTGGCTTATTTATTTCAAGGATATGTGTTTCATAAATATTTTCTCTTCTTTTGTGATTTTTTCTTAATATGTTCCTTAAGAAACAGAGTTTACTTAGTTTTGATGAAAAACAATGAGTCTTTCAAAAATTTCTATTAAAAATCTTACCTAACAAACTTTGCCATGTGTAGGTTTCCAGTTTTTTAAAAACATTTTGTAGCATTAGGTTTTACACTTAGGTATGAAACGCATTTTTTGGTATATGATGTAAAGAAATAACAAGAGACTTTTTTTGTTTTTTTAAATGTCCAATTTTTCCAACCCTGCATGGTGGAAAGACTGGAATTCCTTGAGAAGATCAAAAGATAGATCAATTTCTTGACCCTCTATTTCCTTGTATTGATCTACATTTCCAGTCTTTCTCTGTTATTGAAATTTTTTTTCAGATTTATTAAGTGAGAAACTTAGATTTATACACGTCTTTTAAATATAGACTTTTAAGTATAACTGTTTGAACTTTGTCTCACAGAGTTTGTATATATTTTATTTTATTTTAAAGATGTGATATCTTTATTCAGGACTAGGTATACAAGTGATAATTCTAAAAGTAAAGTTTGGGGCTCCCATTCGGAGGTTGTACCTTATGTTTTCACTTGTTCAATTCCAAATATTTCTGAATTTTCTTGTTATTTCTATTGGTCATGTGGTTTACTTAGAAATATGTTGTTCAATTTTCAGGAATTGGAATTTTTAAGATACTTTTTGATTATTGATTTCTTCTTTAACACTTGGCAGTTAGAAAATATACCTTGTGGGATTTTAATACTTTAAAATATTTTTACATTTGTTTTATGGGTCAGAATATGGTCTATCTTGGCAATTGTTTCATGTTGACTTTAAAGGTGTGCTAGCTATTGTTGGACAGGGTATTGTCTAAATTCGATCAATTTTATTGATAGTGGTTTTCAAAGTTTTTATATAACTACTATGTTTTTGTCAAGTGTGTTCTATCAGTTATGGAGAGAGGAGTGATGAAGTTGGACTCAATAACTGTGGGTATCTCTTTCTCCTTTCAGTTCTATCAGTTTATGTTTTTATGTATTTTCAAGATCTGTAGTTTGGTACAGACACTTTTAAAATGGGTAATCTTCTTGAAGAATTGACAACATTACCATTATGCAACCAACATTCTTCATTCCCCTCCCCTGCATACCATTTATGCGTGTATTTATCCTACATTTTGTTTATTTTAACCATTTACTTAATTTTATTTATATGTTTATACTTGTGTCTATATATTTGCTAATTTTGGTTCACCTCTGTCCTGCAACTACAGGATAAGGATAATTTCTTCATTATTCACTGCCATCATTCTGAACAGATCCATAAATCATACTCAAGAACAATACCTGGAATTTGGTAGGATATCAATAAGTTTTATTCAATTAAAAAAATACAATTCTGAATGTCATGCCTACAATATGCTGTTGGAGTACCTTGCCAAGTTTTCTACAATCAATAAACCTTGGTTTCCTCTCTTGTGAAGCAGACTCATTATAGTTCTCATCTTAAAACTCTTTTGATGAACCAAATAAAATGAAAGGTGATGTGCAAAAAGTAACTGTTATTGTCCTCAGCATGAACCAAGCAGATATTCAGTTTTGGAGATGTGTATAAAGATAAAGTTGACTGCATTCAGGATCAAAAATGAGTTCAGTCCTTTTTATAAAGAGAATGAAAAGCCTTTACACAGGGACATAGGACATATGAACCACACAGACATAATTTTAGAAGGAAGTTGTACGTATTACATTTTATCACCCTAGAGACCCCAAGATGATGATGTTATCAGACAGTTGCATGACATCAGAGATGAGCAGTACCTGCTGCATTAAACTCAGAAAATACTACAGCTGATAGAGATTTCAGAATTCTCAAGATTCCAAAAATGGTAGAAGCAAGAATAACCAACAAGTGAAGGAGAGGAAATGGAAATAAACAGAGTCAAGTTCAATGGTTCTCACCTCACATTCAGCATTTTGGGAGGCCAGGTTGTGTGGATTGCTTGAAGTGTCCAACTACACAACAAAGTGAGACCTGGACTCTACAAAACATAGAAAAATTAGTTAAGCATGGAGGTAGGTACCTATTGTCCCAACTAGTTGAGAGGCTGAGGCAGGAGGATTGAACCCAGGAGTTTGAAGTCAACAGAAATCTGTTGACTGCTCCTATATCTTCCTTTGATAAGTGTCTAGCCATATATTTTGCACAATTTGTAATAGGGCTGTTTTTTTTGTTGTTTGTTTTTTTTTTTCTTTTTGGCACGTTTGAATTCCTTGTAGATCCTAGATGTTAGGCCTTTGCCAGATGCTGGAGAGGATGTGGGGAAAGAGAACATTTCTATATAGCTGGTGTGAGTGTAAACTTGTACAACCTCTGTGGAAAACAGTGTCACAATTCCTAAAAGATCTAAAAGTCAGCCTTCCATATGACCCCACAATCCCCTTACTGGGAATATACCTGGAGGGACTCAAATCACTCTATGAAAAAGGTTACTGCACATGCATGTTTGTAGCCGCATTATTCACAAGCACAAAAACATGGAACCAACCATACTTCCCATCAAAAGAGAAGTGGATAAAAAAATATGGTACATATACACGATGGAATATTACTCAGCCATAAAGAAGGACAAAATTGTGAACTTCACAGCAACTTGGATGGGCTTAGAATCTATAATACTGAGTGATCATTCACAGAACAAAGCACTAAGTACCACATATTCTCACACATACGTGGAAATTAAACAATGATCATAATACTATAAGAAAGGAATTGGTAGTAGTGGGAAACTGCCAAGGAAGGGGGAGCATACCTTATCAACAAGAATATGTGCATAATGAACATTTACATATCTAACCCTGAATTTAACCCATATCGTTAAAATAAAAATTTTTTAAAAAAGGAATGTAGAGAATATTTGCTAAAATCTTAAGTCAAGCATCTGGCTGAAAGTAGGCTTTCAACAAAATTCAAAGGAGAAATACATGAGAGAATTACTTACTGAATATGTTGAAAATTGATAGTTGTTGAGAAATGTCTACTGCTTCATTCCCAAACATCACAAAAAAGACCATTAACTTCCACTGAACTGTTGAACAATAATCTGGTTTCCAAATCAGTAAAACAAAAGACACTGTCTAAAATGAACAACATGATATAAAAAATCTGAGTCGAATATTTGCCCCATTTTGTTATCTTTTCAAACACACAAACTCAAGAAGTTATTCCTTACTGAA
>NW_007253125.1:12003-12847 GCF_000164805.1 Carlito syrichta
GAAATAATGCATGTTTTCTTGGTCCTGGCACCCAGGAGTCAATGTTTCCTCTCTTGGGCATAAAAATGCTAAGAGTTATATTTAGTTGGCAATAAAGTGTAGGGAAGAGTAGACCTAGCTGGTATGCTCACAATGATCATGCTGTGTTGATCATATTTTCATCCAATACATTCCTCCACTATTAACTTTAAGATAATATTTGCTTTCTAGACATATTCCAGGAGGACTAAGGAAACTGACATCTGATCCATGTGGAATATTCTAGAGGAGAATTTTTTTCAAAATATACTAAAATTCATCTAGAGTATGTTCTTATATATTTACACCCTTCCAAGCAGGCAAAACAAAACAAACAAACAAACAAACCTGGGCTGCAATGTTGAATGAGAGAGAAACATGGTATGATGCTATAGTGACAACTGGGAGACCCTGCCCCATATTTTCTGAGGTGATTGTAGCATAGTGCTGGCCATGGGCCTCTTAGGTGTTGGATAAAAACCTCCTGCTAGGCACGCATGAGCTCATCATAGATAAACCACAGTACTAAGTATGAAGGACTGCAGAGAGAGATAATACAAAACAACACATGAGTGTACATGACAAGGAGGCCCACAGGCCAAAACAGGTGCTCTGGAATTGCACTGCCAGGGTTCAAAGCCTGGCTGGGCACCCACCACATGGATCACCTGAGGAACGTTCTAAAGCTTAAATGATTTTTAAACAATTTGCAAAATAACCAAGAGGCTCAACATACTGGGAAGAGATGTCATAGGGGGCAGCATCTAGTCAGGTCACACAACTGCATCACCTCCTCAGAACCCTTTGCAGCTGGGCTTATGACCCT
>NW_007253126.1:0-2571 GCF_000164805.1 Carlito syrichta
GACCAGATTGAATCTTTTGAGTATACTTATTTCATTGCATTTCTCCCAGATCTATTGAGGTATAATTAACAAATAAAAATTAAATATATTTAATGTGTACAATGTGATGTATTGATATACATACACATTTTGAATTGATTATCCCAATCCAGTTAATTAACCTTTCCATCACCTCCCAAGCTATTGTTGTTGTCATTATTATTATTATTATTATTGGAGTGAGAACACTTAAGATCTACTATCTTAGCAAATTTCAAGTATATAACACAGTATTCTTAGCTATAGCCACCATGCTGTACATTAGATCTCCATAACTTATTTATCTTGCATAACTGAATTTTGTGCCTTTTAACCAACATTGACCCATATCCCACACCCCACATCCCCTGGGAAACACCAACCTCCTTAGCTTCTATAAGTTCAACGCTTTTAGATTTCACATTTTATATTATTGATGTCACAATTAATGTCTTTTTACACTGTGACTCCATTAACAAATTTTTGTAGCTGTAGTCATTTTGATACTTTCATCCTTTATCTTTTATGCTAGAGTTAAACGTGATTTACACACCATTGCAATATTAAAATATTTGGAATTTGACTTAAATTTACCAATACATTTCATACTTTCATGTTTTCATTTTTTATTTAGTGTCCTTTCATTTCAACTTGAAGAACTTCTTTTAGTATTTTTTGTAAGGCAGGTATAATGGTGATAAACTCACTGAACTTTTGTTTGTCTGGGAAAATCTTGATTTCTCATTTCTAAAGGACAGCTTTAATGGGTATAGTAATTTGGTTGTTAGCTTTTGTTATTGTTTAATCACTCTGAAAACATATATTATCCCACTCTCTTCTGACTTGCAAGGTTTCTACTGAAAAACCTATTGATAGCCTAGTTTTTTTGGATATGATGTCTCTCATTATTTCAAAGTTATCTCTTTGACTTAATAATTTAATTATAATATCAATGTAATCTTCTTTGGTTTCTTCTTATGGAATTTTTGAGCTTAATAAACCTGGATATCCATACTCTTCCCAAGATTTGGGGAGTTTTCTGTCATTATTTCTTTAAATAAGCTTACTTCCCTTTTCTCTCTTTCTTCTTCTTCTTTGACTTCCATAATTTTTTGATGGTGCTCCATAAATCCTCTAGACTTTCCTCACTTTTCAAATTCTTTTTTTTTTCTATATGGACAGGATAATTTCAAATGACCTGTCTTCAATCTCATACCTTTTTCTTTTGCTTCATTGAGGTTGCTGTTGCAGCTCTGTATTGTATTTTTTCTATGTAATTTATTGTATTTTTCAGCTTCAGAATTTTTGTTCGGTTATTTTTAATAATTTCTGTCTTTTTTTGACTTATAGTTTTGTTCATGTATTGTTTTCCTGATTTTACTGACCTGTGTTCTCTCATGGCTTGCTGAGCTTTCTTAAAACATATTGCTTTGAATTCCTTGTCAGGTAAATCTTCATTTCTTTGAAATCAGTTACTGAAAAATTATTGTGTTCTTTTGGTAGTGTCATGTTTCCTAGATTTTTCATGTTACTTTCAGTCTTGCATTGTTATCTTCACATTTGAAAGAGTTGTGTTATCCAGTCTGTATTGACTGGCTTCAGGAAAAAGAAATCTTTACCAACCAGCCCAGTTAGGAATTCTTGGAGTCTCTCAGGCCTTTTCTATGGATGTACTCATTCCACTTCCTTTGTTTTCTTTTTTGAAGGAAAACTTATGTCTTCTCAGAATCCTATGATACCAGACCAGGAGCTTAGAGTCTCCTGTTTATTTTCTCAAGGGCAGTGCCCTGAAGTGTTCAAGGGGCCTTCTTCCAAGAAAAAGATGAAATTACATACCCCTTCCAAGGAAAAGATGGAATGTCCATACCCCTCCCAAGACTTGGAGACTTGTTAGCTATTATTTGTTTAGATAAGGCTTCTGCTCTTTTTTCCCTCTCTCTTCTCTGAGACTCCCAAAGTGTGTATTTTGGTTCACTGGATGGTGAATTCCACAGAGTTGAGCTAGCTGTCTTGTATGCTCATGCATGGTTTACAGAGCATGTTTACACCATCTGTGGGGGTATGGGAGTGTTAACTATGGGACTGGGTATGCATGGATTAGTTTGGCTAGTTGAAGAGGCTAGAGGTCCACAGGTGATGCATCCTACAATGTTTCTGGGCAGGCCTCCTGTTAGAGTCTGTAAAGCAGTTAGTAGAAACAATGCCTTTGTTGAATTCCACACTCTGATTGCTATAGTTCCTCCACACTGTTCCCCTGCTCCTAGCTGCTCCCAGTCATACCAATCTTCTCACTATTCTGGATGAAGTGAAAAATAAGTGAGTCTCTTGGGCAGTATCTTATACAACCAAAGAAGCTGGGTGCTGATTGCACTCTCACTTTTCCCCTTGGGAAAAATCACAGGCCAAAGGGGTCTCTTTTAGCATGAACTTTGCTACCTTAGAGAAGATATAATATGGGTAAAGTTAAATTGCTTTTACCCTCTTCATTGCATCCATTCTCTGGTGTTTTGGTTAATTCCTGATCTCCTATAAAGTTACTCTTGTTTGTTGCTG
>NW_007253126.1:2958-5764 GCF_000164805.1 Carlito syrichta
TCAGATCTTTGTTTCTGTGAGAGGTCACTCAGTATTATAGACTCTAGTTCCATCAGGTTGCTGAGAAATTCATGATTTTGTTCTTTTTTATGGCTGCATAGTATTCCATTGTGTATATGTACCACATTTTTTAAATCCAGTCCTCTTTTCATGGGCAGCATGGTTGCTTCCAGGTTCTTACTATTGTGAACAATGCTGCAATAAACATACGTGTGCAGGTATCTTTTTTATAGAGTGATTTGAGTTCTTCAGGATATATTCCCAGTAGGAGGATTGCGGGGTCATACAGAAGGTTGATACTTGGAGCTTTTAGGAATTACCACGCTGCTTTCCACAGAGGTTGCACTAGTTTACACTCTCACAACAGTGTAGAAGTATTCCCTTTTTGTCACACCCTCTCCAGCAACTGTTATTTTTTCGGTTATTGATAATTTCCATTCTGACTGGAGTTAGGTGGTATCTCAGTGTGGTTTTGATTTGCATCTCTGGGGTAGGGTTAGGGTTAGGGTTAGGGTCTTCCTTTGTGGAGTGTCTGTTCATATCTTTTGCCCATTTATAATGGGTTTGTTTGTTTTTTTTTCTTTTCAGCAGGTTTGAGTTCCTTGTCAATCCAAGATGTTAAGCCTTTGTCTGACCTGGAATTGACAAATACTTTTTCCCAGTCTATAAGCTGTCTCCCTGCTCTCTTGATGGTTTCTTTGGCTTTGCAGAAGCTTGTTAGTTTGATGAGGTCCCAGTTGTCTATCTTATCTCTTCTGGCCTGTGGGTTTCGGGTTTTGTTCAGGAATTCCAGTTCCAATTCCCATGAGGGTATGTCCTTCATTTTCTAAGGTTCTTATGGTTTGAGGTTCTGCATTTAGGTCTCTGATCCATTTAGAGTTAATTTTTGGGTATGGGGACAGATAAGGGTCCTGTTTCAATCTTCTGCATGTGGTCAGCCAGTTTTCCCAGCACCATTTACTGAACAGGTTCTCCTCTCCCCTGTGGTAGATGGTGGAAGCTTTGTCGAAGATGAGTTGGTTGAGAAATTGAGGTTTTGCTTCTGGAATCTCAATTCTATTCCATTGGTCTATATGCCTGTTTCCATACAAATACCAACCTGTTTTGATGATTGTAGCTTTATAGTGAAATTTGAAGTCTGGTAATGTGATATCATCTGCTTTGTTTTTTTAACTGAAAATAGTGTGGCTATTCTTGGTCATTTGTGTTTCCATATGAATTCCTGTGTTATTTTTTCTAGGTCTGAGAATAATGTTGCTGGTAATTTGATGAGTATTGCATTAAATCTGTGGATTGCCTTAGGTAAGATGGACATTCACAATGTTGATTCTTCCAATCCATGAGCATGGGATATTTTTCCACTTGTTTGTGTCATCTTTAATTTCATTGAGCAGTGTTCTGTAGTTTTCATTGTAAAGGTCTTTCACATCTCTGGTTAGGAAGAGTCCAAGCTCTTTCATTTTTTTGTGGCTATTGTGAATGGAATTGTGTTTTTTATTTGGGTTTCTGTTTGTTTATTATTGGTGTTAAGAAATGTGATTGTCTTTTGTACATTTATTTTATGTCCTGAGACTTTGCCAAAGGCCTTTATCAGTGTAAGGAGGTTTTTGTCAGATTATCTTGGGTTTTCATGGTACACAGTCATGTCATCTGCAAAGAGAGTTAACTTGACTTTCTCTTTTCCTATGTGGATATCCCTGATTTCCTTCTCTTCTCTGATTGCTCTAGCCAGGACTTCCAATACTATATTGAACAGAAGGGGGGAGAGTGGGTATCCTTGTCTTGTTCCAGTTTTCAGGGGAAATGGTTCCAATTAATGTCCATTTAGGAGTATGCTGGCTGTGGGTTTCTCGTAGATGGCTTTTACCATTTTAAGTTATGTTCCATGTATGCCTAGATGTTCAAGGGTTTTTATCAAGAAGGAGTGCTGGATTTTATCAAAAGCTTTTTCTGTATTTAATGATATAATCGTGTGGTTTTTGTTTTAATATCTGTTGATGTATTTAATTACATTTATGGTTTTACGAATGTTGAACTAGCCTTGCATCCCAGGGATGGGGCCTACTTGGTCCTGATGGATGATTTTTGAGATGTGTTGTTGAATTTGGTTTGCTAGGATCTTGTTGAGAATTTTAGCATCTGTGTTCATCAAAGATATTGTCCTGTAGTTCTCTTTCTTTGTTGGGTCTTTACCTGGCTTGGGTATTAATGTGATTTTAGCTTCGTAAAATGATTTAGGGAGAGTTCCATCTTTCTCAATTGTTTGGAATACCTTCAGCAGGATTGGAATCAGCTCCTTCTTAAATGTCTTATAGAATTCTGCTGGAAAGCCATCTGGTTCAGGGCTTTTTTTTTGTAGGTACTTTTCTTATTATGTAGTCAATTTCCTTGATTGTTATTGGTCTATTTAGGGTCTCAATTTCTTCTTGTTTCAACCTAGGCAGGTGTGTGATGACAGAAAGTCCTCCATTTCCTTAAGGTTTTCAAATTTGTTTCCATACAAGTGTACATAGTAGTCTCTAATGATCTTTTGTATTTCTTCAGAGTCAGATGTGACTTCATCTTTTGTGTTTCTGATTGTGTTTATTTGGGTTTTTTCTCTCTTAATCTTGGTCGGTCTAGCTAGGGGGCCATTGAACCAGCTTTTTGTTTCATTGATTTTTTGTATTATCTTTTTGTCTTCTATGTCCTGGATTTGGGTTTTTATTTTGGTGATCTGGATTCTTCTGCTGAAATTAGGGTTTTTGTGTTCTTGCTTTTCCAGCTTCCTTTCTGGCTTGTTAGGCTGTTAATTTGTGATCCTTCC
>NW_007253127.1:0-6796 GCF_000164805.1 Carlito syrichta
TTGAACATGGGAAATTAGGCCGTCCTCTTGCCTCAGCCCCCCAGATCACTGGGATGATAGTCATGAACCCCAGCACCTGACCTACAAACCCCTCTCTGGGGCAAAATACGAGGCCCAAACACTTCCAATGACCCAGTGTCGGGAGCCAGACTCCAAGGCCTTCACTTTGACAGGGTCCATAAGCCTGAAGATTCCAGGTTGCAGAGCCACTATAGGCCTCTATCAACCCTGCTTCTTCTATTCATCTTGTTATGTTTGCCATTGGTATCTGAAGGGTTGGGGGATGCAAAAAAACAGTAGTCCATTAAAAGAATCTATTAGCAAAACAAGCAATCAGTGAAATGGAAATTCTTCTGCCAAGCTATGACCCTCCATTTGAGTTTCTCTGTCCCCACCCTTTTGGTGTTTGTACCAACAACAATGGTTAAAAAATGAGGGTGGCACTCTCATACCTTTCGGAGCCTTGGGTTGAATGTGTGTCATTGCTGTCTTTATCCCTCTCAGGGGACTATAGATGCAAATTATAAACAACATATTTGGCATCATAATAGGCTTATTAGTTTTAGTTTTTTAAGTTGGTTGCTAATTAGAGAGCTTTGGGTATGTTGTTTTCATTTTGCTAATTGTGAAGTGTTATCATAGGTATTTTTAGCATAACGAAAAAGGTTGGATGATTACGAGTGTTTTAATTTTAGGTGAAGCCATTTATGCAAGAAAACAGATGGATGGCCCTATAATTTACAGTATTCAAAAACTTTTTGCATTTTAGAGTAGGTGATTAAGATAGAAAGGCTGAAATAGTAGAAAAGGCTTTGTAATTGTATTTAGAAAAAATAAAATGTTAGGAAAAACATGTTAGGCATTAAGTTGTTAAAGTTTATATGGTTAGGGCTAATAATGTGAGAAAACATGTTGTTAAAAATTACGTGCTTTGAAGATTCAATTAGTGGATTGTCACAAACTTGAGGGAAGACAGACAACATTTCATCGTGTTTAGATCAATGATCAAAACAAAATAAATATGCCTGGGTTTGAAGACCAAACTAGATGTAACCAAAGTATAAAAAGAACTTGAAAAGAAAAATAAATCAGCATCTGTCCTGCATAACAACAGAGTCAGTGTCCAAATTTTCTCCTACATCAATGCCGTTCCTCCTTTTGGAAGCCCTGACCTGCCGGACTTGGAATCTGGCAAGTGGCACCAGAACAGGGACCTGAAAGGTAAGTCTTACTTTAATCAGAAGGGATGAAAACATTCCTATGGTGCTGCAGACCACTCTGTAGAGACTGGCAGAGCTAGGCAGTGTAAGTGGTTTTATAGCTGTGATATGATCATGGGCCAGAATGATTTTGAGTAAAGAAAATTGTTCATAAGCGTTTTGATGGATTTGCTTTCTAAAAGAGGAATAAAGTTTTCTCTAAGCCGGGATTGGTGACTCAGCCTGTAATCCCACACTTTGAGGGCTGACGTGAGTAGATTGCCTGAGCTAGGGGGTTTGAGACCTGTCTGACCAACTTGGGGAGACCTCATCTCTAAAATAAATAAAAAAATCAGCTGGGCATGGAAGTGCTTTCCTGTAATTCTGGCTACTCGGAAAGCTGAGACGAACTGATTGCCAGAACCCAGCAGGTCGAGCATGCAGTGAGTGAGAGCGGCAACTGTACTCCAGGCTGGGTGACAGAGTGAGACTCCAAGACCCGAAAAATATAAATAAATAAAGTTTCCTCTACAAGATTATCTCGTTTTCTCCATTTTGTGCAAGAACCGTGCTCCTGGTTCCTTAAAGAAGGCATCCTTAATGTAGAAACATGGACAAAGTTTGGGGAAACATTGAAACTATATTACACTCTCCAGGGTCCGGAACAAGTGCTTATAGATACTTTTGCATTATGGAATATAATTAGTGATGTCTCAGATCCACAACAAGAGGTTGATAAAATGCCCATTAAAGCAAAAGAGGAACGAGGTGAAAGAACTCCCTTACTAACCCCTATAAAGATGTAGTTAAGTTACACATTTTTTTCTTTTGTTTTTCACAGGCGGGTATTTCTAAACAATTAAAAACTGATAATGCTCGTGCTTATGCATCAAAAGCTTTTCAGTAATTTTGTACCCAGTTTGGCATCTCACATTCTACAGGGATTCCGAATAATCCTCAAGGTCAAACTATAGTTGAGCAAGCCCATCAATAGTTAAATAATCAATTAATTAAATCGCAGTAAGGAAAATACAGATATAGTTCTACCCATCATATCGTAAATCATGCTATGTTTGTAATTAATCATCTCAATTTGGGCCTTCAAGGACATTCAGCTATGATAAGACTTTGGAGTCCTGAGAATACTGTTAAAACAATGGTAAAACGGAAAAATATTCTTACAGGTGAATGGAAGGGGCCAGATGTGATTTTAACATGCAGGAGAGGATATGCTTCTGTTTTTTCCCAGGGTTTACCATCACCTATTGTGGTACCAAATCATCTAATTAGACATGTCCACTCCTCCATCCCCATCGTGGTACTGCCAGACAATACACAAATCATGCCATCAGTCTGAGTCGGATGCAGATGTTGAAGAGAAGCTGTTGGTGCCAAAGCTGAAATGTCTCACCTTTCAACAACCACGTCAACCTCCACCTATTTGACCAAATACATTTTAATCATTTGTCTTTTTGCACTCAGCAACCCAGACGTTAACATCGAGTCATTTTGATTAGACAGTGCAGACTGCCCACATTGGGGCAAATCAAGGTGCTCACTCATGAAGACGAGGATCTGGTTAACCCTCAAAACACTTCTCTCACTCCCTCTACTGCTTTTGTTGCTATGCTGGCTATTATAGTGTGCCAGGTGGGTTTTGTTTATTCAGCAAAATATTATTGGGCTTATATCCCAATTCCTCCAGTGTTCCAGCCTGTTACATGGGATGCTGAGATTATTACTGTTTTACTAATCATTCCTCTTTATTAGGAGGCTGCACTCTTTTTTCATCACAAGTCAAAACTGTTATTAATCATGATTTTTCTTTTTCAGGTAGTTCTAGTTCTTCTCCAATATGTTTTAGTTTACCTAAAAATCTGAATGGTCACTTGATATTTCAGGTTTTTTAAACTCCTGTACAAAAGCTACGGTAACTGATAGCCCCTATTATCTTCCCAGAATGGCAAAAGACCGAGGTAATTAGTTTCTAAATTATTGATGCCTGGGAACTCTGACCCTAAATTAACAACCAGAGTTCAAAAGGACTGCCTAAGTTCCACAGGTCGAGGTCCTGGAAGACATGATCATGCCACTACACTCCAGCCTGGTGAAGGCGATTCCTGTGACAAAAAGATGCCTGCCATGTGTGTCACGATGGGCATCCATGGCTCCCCAGCAAATGGTCCACGTGGGTGGGGGACGATGGAATGATCGGGAGAGGAAGGGGCACTCCCTCTGCCCGAAAGTTGCAGACTGGGTGACCGGAACCTGGGCTGGACATGGCATTGCCAGACCATGTTGATCGCTCTGTTCCTGATGGCCGCACTAGCAGGGGCCATCTCTTCCGTGAGCTCACATGCATCTTTGCAGTGGGGCATGGAGTTAGGAGACAGGCCTTTGGGGGTGAGAGGCTGAAGGTGCGGGATGGACGTGTCTGCCAACATTGAAACCTCCCATGAACGACAGGCTGGAAAGTGACTTTTCCTCTGCCATACCTGTGGTTGACTACTTGCGTCGGATGGCAGGGGTGTTGGTGGTGGTGCTGGTCATGATTATTATTATGTGGAGTCGGAATTTTGCTCTGTCACTCAGGCTGGAGCACAGGAGCTGGCTCACGGCTACTGCAGACTCCAGCTGCTAGAATCAGGCAATCCTCCCACCTCGGACCCCCAAGTGGCTGGAACGATAGGCCTGTGCCACTATCCTTGGCTAATATTTGGATTCAATTTTGATGGCTGAGAAGAGGCCTCGCCCCGTGTCCTGGCCTGGTATTGAACCCACAGCCTCAGGCTGCCACTCTTCTGGGCCTCCTAAGAGCCAGGATGTCAGTCTGAGTCCCTGAGGCTGGCCAGTGGTTGTGGTGGTGCTGGTAGTTGGTATTATTATTCTGAGTCTAAGCCCCACTCTTTCATCAAGGCCGGAGCACATGTGCCTGCTCTCAACCACCACGACCTCCAATGGATGGGCCCTGGCAATCCTCCCACCATGGTCTCCCAAATGACCAGAATGACAGGTGTGTGCCACCACGCTGGGTTCATTTTATTGGCTTCTTATAGAAGTGAGGTCTTGCCAAGATGCCCGGGATGGTCTTGAACCTGGGGGCTCAGGCCATCCTCTCGCCTCAGCCTCCCCAGTGCCAGAGTGACAGGCGTGAGCACCCGAGCCCAGGCTCCACAGCCCTCTTGGGGCCCCACCACGAGGTCTGCTCCCTTCCAATGACTCAGGACCCCAGAAAGGGTGGACAGAATTGCCTGTCAAGAACTCACTTGGGGGAAGTTCTTGGTGGAGGGGTGGGTCTCTGCCGGGACATGAAGCCCTCTGGCCTCCTCATTCCCCAGGGTGGACCCGCTCACTCCTCTCAGGGTTCACATCAGGGATAGGGAGGTCATGACTCTCAAACCTTCTGGGAGGCAGGGACGGCAGGGCTATTGAAACCTGTCTACTCTGCACTAGGGGACACCGAGACGGGAAGATGGCCATATCCTGGGATCTTGAGACTAGGCTGGACACCATAGCAAGCACCACTTCCACCCCAAGCAAAACCCAGAAAACCTTGGGTGAGGTCAGGCCTTGGCGGGAGAATCACCTATGGCCCAGAGTTCAAAACCTGGAAGGAAGACCAGGATGTCGACCAATGGAAAGCTTGTGATTCCAGCAGTTTGGGAGGCCCAGGCCGAGAGGTTGACCCGAGTTGGATGGTTTGAGAGCAGCCTGGGCAACCTAGTGAGGAAAGAAAACAAAGGAAAGAAAGAAAGAAAGAAAGAAAGAAAGAAAGAAAGAAAGAAAGAAAGAAAGAAAGAAAGAAAGAAAGAAGAAATCCATTCTCCTACAAAGCTTCTGCCCTCAGTCTTTCCCCCTCCTCTACTCCACATGTGAGTGTCCCCCAAGCTCAGCACCTTCCAGCCCCAAACACCACCAAAGGCTGACCCTGCTTTGGTGTGGGACTTACCAAAACTGCTGGCTGGGTTCCTGTTGGCACTTCTCTCTGAGGTGAGATATGAGCCCCAGGCTCGCTGACTCTCTGCCTCAAAAACGGGGAACTTCCACCAAGAAAGGCTTGGGACACATCCCTCATCTGGGGACATTTCTTCCCCCAATCCCATTTTTCCTGGTTCTAAAGCCAGTCGCCCTGTGAACACACCATGCACAGTTGAGAATCTGTGTATGGTAACGATGTTTATTGTGAGAGGGTCTGTCTCTGTGACCCAGTCTGGGGCAAGGGGACACGACTGTCATTCACCACCAGTCTTGCAATCACGGGCTCCAGCGACTCTCCCGCCTTGGTCTCTGGAATGACTGGAATGATGTACACCTTGACCCCAGTGCCCCTGTTTGGATGGTGCGGAGATGGGGTCTCCCTGCATGGCACAGCCTGGGCTTGGGCTCCTGGGCTCCAACCGTCCTCCCTCCTCCGCCTGCCAGAGTGCTGGGATTTCAGGTGTGACTTACCATGCCAGGCATTCTGGTTCATTTTCGACAAAGGATCGAGGCCAGGTTTCAGAGCTCAGCCTCATCATCTCAGCGCTTTGGGAGGCCAAGATCAGCCACTGGTCCAAGTCTGTAGGCCAATATCTGCTGGGGAACCTCGGTGAGACCTCATCTGTACCCTCCATCCAAAATGATCTGGGCATGGTGTCATTCAGCTCTTCGGAAGGTCGGGGAAAGGCTCACTGGAACACGGTGGGCTGAGGCTGCAGTGGCCAAGAGTGAGCCACTCCCCTTCATCCTGGTGGTCAGAGTCAGACTCTGACTCAAAGAAAAAAGGAAAAAGAAAAAAAGAATAGCATCCATTTGTGTATGGGGTTGGGAGGCAGAGGGAAGAGGCTGCCTGAGCTCAGGGGTCAGAGACCAACAAGGGCAACAAGGCCAGACCTTGTCTCAGCAAGAGGTCACCAAAATCGAGTCAGTCGTGGTGGCCCCCGATTCCCACCTATTCAGGGGCCGAGGCAGGAGGACCACCTGAGTCCCACCATTCTAGGCCCCGGGAGCCATGATCGTGCCCCTGTGCCACAGCCCCACAGATGGAGTTTTTGATGACAAAAAAAGCCTCCATGTGTGTCCCAATTGGCCTTCACAAATCCCGAGTGAAAGGTCCACATGGGCAAGGAGCAATGGTGGGATTGGAATAGGAAGGGTCCTATCTCGCCTGAAGGTGTCAGACACAGTGACTGGAAATTGAGTTGGCTGTGACGTTGCTGGACTGCCTTGATCGCTCTGTGCCCGATGCCCGCCCTAGCTCTGAGCTGTCTGTTCCTTGAGTTCACACAAATCTTTTCTGTAGGGCATGAGTGTGGAGGGTGGAGGCAGACCTTCTGGAGTGTGTGACCAAAGGCATGGGACGGACATTCTCAGAGGCCACCTTTGATACCTCCCGAGAATAACAGAATGGAAAGTGCCTTTTCCTCTCCCATCCCTGAGGGTTACACTTCACACGGCATGGCAGGGGTGTTGGTGTTGGTGTTGGTGGTCCTTATTATTATTTGGAGTCGGAATCCAACTCTGTCACTCAGGCTGGAGCACAGGGGAACACTCTCAGTCACCGGGGACTCCACCTGACTGGCTCAGGCAATTCTCCTGTCTTGGCCTCCTGAGTGGCT
>NW_007253127.1:7027-10739 GCF_000164805.1 Carlito syrichta
GGTGAGGGCAGGCCTTGGCAGGAGAATCACATATGGCCCAGAGTTCAAAACCTGGAAGGAAGACCAGGATGTCGACCAATGGAAAGCTTGTGATTCCAGCAGTTTGGGAGGCCCAGGCCGAGAGGTTGGCCCGAGTTGGATGGTTTGAGAGCAGTCTGGGCAACCTAGTGAGGAAAGAAAACAAAGGAAAGAAAGAAAGAAAAAAAGAAAGAAAGAAAGAAAGAAAGAAAGAAAAAAGAAAGAAAGAAAGAAAGAAGGAAGAAATCCATTCTCCTACAAAGCTTCTGCCCTCAGTCGTTCCCCCTCGTCTACTCCACATGTGAGTGTCCCCCAAGCTCAGCACCTTCCAGCCCCAAACACCACCAAAGGCTGCTCCTGCTTTGGTGTGGGAGTTACCAGGACTGCTGGCTGGGTTCCTGTTGGCACTTCTCTCTGAGGTGAGATATGGGCTCCAGCAATCCTCCCGACGTGGCCTTCCAAGTTGTCATAACGACAGTCATGCATCACCACACTCGGTTAATTCTTTTGGCTTGTTGTAGAGAGGAGCTCTCACCAAAGTTCCTGGGCTGGTCTCCAACATGGGGTCTCAGGCCATCCTTTCACCTCGGCCTCCCAGAGCACCAAGATAATTGGAGTGAGCCCCCACACTCAGCCTCCACACCCTTCTCAGGGCCCCACTGCAAGGTCTGCTCCCTTACATTGACCTGGGACCCTGGAGAGTGCAGTCGGAGTCACCCACCAAGCCCTCACCCAGGGGAGAGCATGGTGCAGGGGCATGTCTCTGCTGAAACGCCCACCACTCTGCCCATCTCTTTTCCCAGAGTGAAACTACTCGCTCCTCCCAGGGGCCAGCAAAGGGAAAAGGAGGGCATGATTCTCAAATTGCTGGGAGTTCGAAGATGGCGGGTCAACTCATGCCTGTCTCCTCGGCATTTGGGGAGCCTGAGATGGAAAGAGATGGCCAGAGCCCAGTAGTTTGAGACCAGGCTGGACACCATAGCAATCCCCCACCTCAAAACCAAACAAATCCCAGAAAACATTGGGTGAGGGCTGGCCTCAGTGGGAGGATCGCATCATCCCAGAGTTCAAGACCAGGCCCGAAAACCAGAATGTTGAACAAATGGAAAGACTGTGATCCCAGCAGTTTGGGAGGACCAGGACAAGAGGATGGCCAGAGTTGGGCGGTTTGAGAGCATCCTAGGCAAACTAGTGAGGAAAGAAAAAGAAAGAAAGAAATGCATTCTTCTCCAAACCTTTTGCCCTCAGTCTTTCCTCTGCCGCCCCCCCACATATTAGGGTCCCCCAACCTCAGCACAATCCAGCACCAATCCCCACAATTTGTGCCCCTATTTTGGTGTGGGACTTCTTGACTACCTGGCCGGGTTACTGCTGGCTCTCCACTCTGAGGGGGAGAAATGTGCCCCAGGCAGGCCGACTCGGCAACAATGACCTTCTGCCAAGAAAGGGCAGGGACACATTCCTCACCCAGGGGCATTTCTTTCCCCAATCCCATTTTTCCTGGCTCTAAGACAAGTCTCCCTGTGAACGCAGCATGCACAGTTGAGAATCTGTACGAATCTGATATTTTTTGAGATAGGATCTAGCTCTGTTGCCCAGGCTGGGCCCTGGGGCCACAGCCATCATTCACCATTAGCCTCAAAATCGCAGTCTCTGGCGATCCTCCCACCTCAGCCTCCGGGTTGGCTGGGACAACAGGCACCTTGAACCCAGACACCCTGTTTGGAGGGATGCAGAGATGGGGTTTTCCTGCATTGCCCAGGCTGGCCTGGGGCTCTTGGGCTCCAGCCATATTCCCACCTCGGCCTCCCAGAGTCCTGGAATTCCAGGCATGGGTTGCCAAACAAGGTCTTCTGGTTTGATTTCAATGAAGAATTGAGTCTGAGCTTGGGTGGCTAACCTCATCATCCCAGTGCTTTCGGAGGCTGAGGCCTGTGGTCAGCCCAAGTCTGAGGGCTGATACAAGCCTGGGCACCTCGGCGAACCTTGTCTCTACCCTCCATCCCAAATGAGCAGGATGTGGTGGAGTGTGCCCGTCAGTTTGTCTATTAGAAAGGCCAGGGGAAGGTTTCCCAGTGCCCAGCAGACTGAGGCTGTGGTGGCAGGGATCAAGCCACCAGCCTTCAGCCTGGGCAACTGAAAGAAAAAAAGAAAAAAGGAAAAAAAATTAACTTTCATTTGTGTATGGAGTTTGGATCATTGTGAACATACAGAGATCATTTGTGAAGGAGGACCCAGACTTGGGCCTAGAGTTCCCGAAAGAGGGTGGATTGGCAGACAATCGGGCTGTGGCTCTGGGAGGCCAAGGCATGTGACTGCTGAGCACAGGATTTCAAGACCAGCCTCAGCCACATAGCGAGTCCTCATCGCTTTCCAGAACCCAAACAATGGAATCGCACATGGTGGCACCCACAGTCCTGGCTACAAGGGAACCGGTGGCCTCCGTCTTGAGGCATTCCTTAACATTGTTCCCACTGACAGAACGGTCAAGTCCAGGCCGGGCACTGTTACTCACAACCATCAGCCCTGCGCCCTGGGAGGCCGTGGTGGCAGGTTGCCTGAACCCAGGGGTTGGAGTCCAGCACGACCTCATCTCAGCAAGAGGTCCCCAAAATAGAGTCAGGCATGGTCTTCTCTGGAGTCCTAGCTGCTCAGGGGCCAAGGCTGGAGTACCACCTGAACCCCTCAGGTGGTATCCCCAGGAGACACAATTGTTCTGCCGCTCCCCAGCCTGGGTGACGGAGACTCTGTCAACAAAATAGATGCCTCCCACTTGCATCATGACCAGCTTCTGTGACTCCCCAGGATTGGTCTGCGTGGGTGTGGGACAATGGAGAGATTGAGGGTGTAAGGGGCCCTCCCTCTGCCCAAAGGTGGCAGATAGAGCGACTGGAACCTGGTCTGAACGTGGCATTTATGGACCACTTAGTTCACTCTGTGCCTGATGGCCGCCCAACCTCGGGACCGTCTGTTCCATGAACTCACAAATATCTTTGCTGTGGTGCACAAGTGTGGAGGGTGAACGCAGGCCTTCTGAAGTGTGTCGCCAAAGGCGCAGGGCAGACCTTCCCTGTTTCCATCCTTGAAAACTCCCGTGAATGACAAGCCAGAAAGTGTGTTTTCCTCTCCCATCCCTGAGGGTGACTCTTCATGCTGGGTGGCAGGGGTGTTGGTGGGGGTGGTGGTGGTGATTATTATTATTTGAAGTTGGAATCCCAATCTGTTCTCCAGGTCGGAGCATAGACACACTCACAGCCACCGTGGGCTCCAGCTGCCAGGCTCAGGAGATCTGCCAGCCTTGGCCACCTGAGTGGCTGGAAACCCACGCGTGTGCCACCACACCAGACTTATCTTTGGACTTAGTTTTGATGGCCGAGACGAGGTCTCATCCTGTGTCCTGGGCTGGTGTTGAAGTTGCAGGCTCAGGCTGTCCACCTACCTGGGCCACCAAAGGGCCAGGATGCCAGGCTGTGCCAGACTGTGCCCCTGACACTGGCCTGTGGTTGTGGTGGTGGTGGAGGTTGGTAATATTATTCTGAGTCTGAATCCTGCTCTGTTGCACAAGTCGGAGCACAGGAGCCCGCTCTTGGCCAGTGCAGTCTCCAGCAGCTGGGCTCCTGTGATCCTCCAGCAGTGACCAGCTGAGTGCCTGGTATGACAAATGGTTGTCCCAATGCTCAGCTCATTTTTTGGC
>NW_007253128.1:0-8421 GCF_000164805.1 Carlito syrichta
AACTTAACTTTTCTATGAAGAACTCAATCTTGCAATAACTAACCCACTCCTAAGACAACAGCATCAATACCTTCATGAGGGCAGAACCTAGAACCTTCATGGCCTATTCACTTCTGGAAGGTGCCAACTTTTTGTTTTGTTTTATAAAGCAGGATTTATTAAGAGGAAAGGAAAGCTCCCACAGTGGTGGGAGGGGACCTGAAGGGGTTGCCCAGTTCCACCTCTTAATAGTATCACAATGACAATTAAATTTCCAACACATGAACTTTTGAGGGACATGCTCAAACTATAGCAGCAGAGCACCAGATTTATTGGCAAAGGCTTTTATAATCAAAGAGAAAATCAGTCTTCAGGCTAATTATTGAGAGTAGTAAATAATCTAAAATATCACTTGAAGTTATTGACTTTATATAGAAACACCAAGTTTTGGTGCTGGAAGAGACCTTATATGCCCATGAGTACAATTCATCCTTTATGATCATCTAAATTATGATTAAATATCTTTGATGACAGGGAGCTCATTATCTTACAACTGGTTCTATTTCATCTTGGCACACCTATGGCTATTAGAAAATCCTTTAATAAATATGTGATCTTGAGAAGCCTAGACAGATAGTCTTAGTTTTCACACTTGTAAAATTGAGATCAAATTTTTATGTTGGTTAAATAAACCTAAACTCAAGGACAAGATTCATGTCTAGTTACATCACTGTGAAAAAAGCACAGCACTGTATATTTGATTAATCCCTTCTATACAAAGATATTACAAATACCTCTGTTGTGCTCATGTCACCCAGGGGTTCCTTGCCTCTGTGAACAACTATAGCAAAAAAGTCTAACTTGCCTGCAGAATGATTAGGAATTTTTTTGTGCTCTGCTCAATTTAGACATAGAAACATTGCTTGGAGACCCTTGAAAAAAATATTTTAGCAGGTTGTCATCACTCAGCAGTGTAGATGCAGAAAAAAATTTAAACTCTTGAAGTTTAAATAGAAGATCTTCATGAATTCTACAGAACAAGAATGACCTGTAGCATATAGTTTTTTGCATAGAATAAAAAATATGAAGACAAACAGAGAAAAGAAAAGCTGTGTTAGATTTAAAAGCTAGGTGGTCGTATAGATATAATCATAGAGGGCAGGCAATACACATTCATTCCATATCTAGTTTTAAAGTGACTGTAAGCCATAAACCTATCGAGTAACTGAGGAAGAATAACAATTGTAACTATCGAACCCATGGATGTCAAGAATGTCCCATGTTATTTAAAAGTAGGGATTGCAAACCCAGATGCCAGACAGGTAGCAAAATGAATGCAACAGGCCAGGAGAAAGAAAATAAGAGGGAAGTGAAGATTTTACTGGGGGCCCAAATTCTGCTTTTGTTCTTCCTTCTTGTTAATTTCTTTCTTAAAACAACTATATTGGTGAATAAATCATATCTGTTGATAAGTGTTTACAATTTTCAGTTACTCCCTTGTCTTCAACCTAAAGGGCTACATTCATTTAGAAGGTCATATTTTCTGTTAAACACAAAAAGATATAATTTTCTGTTAAAAAAGAATTTTCTGTTTAAAAAAAAGAAATAATTTTCTGTTAAAAAAAATTTATCCAGTGATTGGCTATCAGAATGGTGAGGGATATGGAAGTCGTGAGGAGATGTTTAATTTAGTGTATATATTAAGAGCGCCAACTTTGGAGTTAAAAAGAAAATGTAGGTTTCAATGCTGGTTTTACCAGTAATAACCAATTTTTCCTCATAAAAGTTACTCAACATATTGAAACCTCAGTTTATTCACATGTTAAAAGAGAATTGTACTATTTACAAGGTGTTTTTTAAGATTTAAATGAGATAATATAAAGTAACATTTAAATGAAGGGACTTATTACTATTTGTATATTACAGCATAGTAAAAATTTTATTACTTCAAGGAAAGAAGACCCAGACTTTGTTGAAAGAGACTTTGAGGTAGAGTGAGCCATTTAAATCTG
Organism: Carlito syrichta; assembly: GCF_000164805.1. Taxonomy (NCBI): domain Eukaryota; kingdom Metazoa; phylum Chordata; class Mammalia; order Primates; family Tarsiidae; genus Carlito; species Carlito syrichta. The sequence goes on from NW_007253128.1 coordinate 1,992, forward strand.
AGAGAGAGTGGACCATTATTTATGAAATGAGTGGGAAGAAATACCTTTTACTCCTCAAGAACATGAGGATGAATCAAGGGAATGGAGAGAGAAAGGGAATGGAGGGAGGTTTCAGAACCTGTGCATCTACTGTGTAATCCTTCATGATGATTTCACCACAAAACCACAATAAACACCTTATACCCAAACTGCTTAGATCCACTGACATTTCTGGAAACTCCTAAAGAGATTGAGTATTGATATAGGCAGCTTATACAAGCAAGCAAGTCTGAGTATGCAAACTTAAGAAAATTTGCAAAATTGTGAAGTTGGATTTTGAATCTCAGGAGACTACAAAACTGAATTTGAGCCACATGTTAGGAGCACGTGGGATCCATGTGGACAGCTGTCTTCCAGCCACCCTGAGAACCATGGGAAAAAACTAGACAAGAAAAGATTGCTGGGAACATGATTTGTGTGTTCCAATATTGGAAGGCTGAAGGGGTTGCAATCTGACTTGATCCATATAGATCCACAGGGTAGAAATTAGGGCAATTTGCTGGTGTGCCTGAAAGGCTAGTTGTATCTTCATAGGAGCAATGCACAGAGTTGGCCAAAAATGAATCAGCAGTCACATCAAGCAGTGTACTTCCTGTCATGGGAAGTGTTAAGGCAGAGGTCTACCTGTTAGAAGTATAGGGAAAGCCAGGCAGGATGGTGTAATCCCAGTACTTTGGGAGGCTGAGGTGAGAGGATTGCCTGAGTCTAGCGATTCAAGACCAGCCTGTACAACTTGGAAAGACCTTGTCTCTACAATACATCATAAAATCAGCCTGGCATGGTGGTGCATACCTGTAGTACCAGCTACTTGGAAGGTTGAGGCAGAAGGATTGCCTGAGCACAGCAGATCAAGGATGTGGTGACCATGAGCCCCCATACTGACTCAAAAATAAAAGTGTGGGGGAAAAGTATTTCTGTCTGAAACTGACTTGTCACCTAAGTTTCCTTTAACAGTTTAGAGTTAATATTAAACACCATGGAGAGAAGGGCAGGGATACAAAACAGAATCTGGAACATCTTCAGCTGGAGGAAGTCATATACTCCACTATTGTCTTTTTTCCATGTGCCCACAATGTGACAATTTTAATCTGAATCCTCTTGAAATTGATCCTGTTCAGCAATTTCTTTCTAGGGTTACCTATCTCCTCCTCAGAGACTTTGCATTAACCATCTCAAAAGGTGAAGAATAAAAGTCTGATTTTTGATAGCTTAAAAGGTATTTTGTCTTATATTAAGATCGCAACTCCTGCTTTCTTTTGTGTTTTTTGCCTGAAAATTTGTTTTCCATTCTCTCTTACTTTGAGTCTGTGAATGTCCTTTTAGGTGAAATGAGTTTCCTGGAGACAACATATTGTTGCATCATGATATTTTATCCAATTTGCCATCTTGTGTCTTTTCAGTGATGCATTTAGTCTATTCACATTCAGGCTAATTATTGAGATGAGAGATTATCCCTGTCGTGAGGTTTTTATAGGATTTGTTGTTGTTGCAGCTCTTTGTTTATTTGTTTGTTGTCTCTCTTTTGATTTGGGGGTTAATTTATGTGTGTTTTCAATCTTTTCCCTGCATTCTTGTGAAGGACATTGTCCTTTTTTTTCTTTCTTTTTTCTGTGTTTAATTCTTTCTTAAGTGTCTCTTGTAGAGCTGGTCTGGAGACATTGTACACTCTTAGGGATTGAATGTCTGGGAAGGATTTTAATTTTCCATTTGCTGATGAAACTGGGGAGAGGAGAACCTATTCCATAAATGGTGCTGGGAAAACTGACTGACCACAGGCAAAAGATTAAAACAAGACCCCTACATATCACCATAAACAACAATAAACTCCAAATGGATCAAAAACCTAAATGTAAAACTTCCAAATTATAAGAAACTTAGAAAGTGCAGGAGACACCCTCATGAAAATTGGAACTCTCAATGATTTCTGATCAAAACCTCAAGTGCCCATGCCATAAGAGATAAGATAGACAAGTGGAACCTCATCAAACTGACAAGTTTCTGTAAAGTCAAGGAAGCCATCAAGAGAGTGGGGACACTATCCACAGACTGGGAGAAAAATGTTTGGCAACTGTATATGTGACAAAGGCCTAACAGTTAGGATCTACAAGGAACTCAAATGTGCCAAAAAGAAAAAACAAAACAAAACAAAACAGCCCCATTACAAAGTGGGCAAAAGATATGAATAGATACTTCTTAAGAGAAGATATATGAGCAGCCAACAGATACGTGAAAAAATGCTCAGCCTCACTAGTCATCAAAGAAATGCAAATTAAAACCACAATAAGATACCACGTAATTCCAGTCAGGATGACCATCATCAATAACTCAAAAAGCAACAGATGCTAGAGAAGATGCAGCAAAAAGGGAACACTTCTACACTGTTGGTGGGAGTATAAACTAGTACAACCCCTGTGAAAAACAGTTTGGAAATTCCTAAAAGATCTAAAAATCAACCTTCCATGTGACCCCAAAATTCCCATAATGGGAATAGACCTGGAGGAACTCAAATTGCCCTATGAAAAAGATTCCTGCATACACATGTTTGTTGCAGCATTATTCACAATAGCAAAAACATGGAGCCAACCACGCTGCCCATTGAATGAGGACTGGATAAAAAAAAGTCTGGTAAATATACACGATGAAATATTACACAGCGCGCACCTGTAGTTCCAGCTACTTGGAAGGCTGAGGCTGACGGATCACTGGAACCCAGCAGGTCAAGGCTGCGGTGACTGGGAGCAACCACTGCACTCCAGTCTGGGCGATGGAGTAAGACTCCAACTCAAAAAAAAAAGAAAAGAAAGAAATATTACACAGCCATAAATAAGGACAAAATTATGAACTTTGCAGCAACTTGGATGGACTTAGACTATATAATACTGAGTGATCTATTACAGAAACAAGGAACTGAGTTATCACATGTTCTCACTCATAAGTGGACCTTGAACAATTATTGTAATACTATAAGAAAGGGATTGGCAGTAGTGGGAAACTGCCAGGGGAGGGGGGCACAACTCATCAACAAGGGTACCTGCATAATGCACCTTTTTATACCTAACCTTGAATCGTACCCCACATCTTTAAAATTTTAAAAAATGAATTTTGTTACTACAGAATTATCATACCTTTCATATTTTAATGTGACGTATTTACACAAGGGCTGAATAGGTGCAGTCATCCCAAACTTCCTTGACTGTAAAACCTTTGTGTTATACATCATTTTGTAAGACTAATGTTTCATTGAATGAAATTTGAAACACTGTACTAACAATAGGTCTCCAAGCTACTAGTTCTCTGGTTACATTGTATCAATCCTGTCAAGATTAATGCCAAAAACTATTTCTCAAGTTGCACTTTCATGATTACCATTATAGGAAAAATAAGCATGATAAATCACATACTGGCATTTAAAGCTTCTACCCAGAAGTGATATTGCTATTTTTTTTTTGAGTTGGAGTCTCACTCCATTGCCCAGGCTGGAGTGCAGTGGCATGCTCACAGCCACCCCAGCATCAACCTGCTGGGCTCAGGTGATCCTTTCATCTCAGCTCTACAAGTAGCTGGAACTACAGGTGTGCACTACCAATTCCGGCTAATTTTTTTATTTAGTGTAGAGATGAGGTCTTGCCAAGTTGCCCGGGCTGATCTTGAACCCCATGGACTCAGGTAATCCCCTCACCTTGACCACCCAAAGTGCTGGGATTACAGGATTGAGCCACCATACCTAACTGTGACATTGCTTTTAATGCTTACAGTTTATTGGCCAAAGCCAGTTACATGGTCAGGGCTAACTTCAAAGTAGGACATGGATATCCAACCAAACTTGAAAGATCTCAATGTAATGGATTCATATTTAGATGCTGTGACTGAGAACATAGAGTAATTTAATATTTGAAGGCATGAGTCCTCAAGTCAAAGTGCCTGTTTGGAATAAGGGCCCTTATTCACCAGTGATGATTGGTAAGTAACAACCTCTGTGTCTCAACTTCTAACTAAAGAGTGACAAAGAGCCGGGCTCAGTGGCTCAGCCTGTAATCCTGCACCTTTGGGAGACTGAGGTGAGTGGATTGCCTGAGCCTGCGGGTTCAAGACCCGCCTGGGCGGTGAGACCTCATCTCTACAATAAATCAAAAAATCAGCCGGGCGTGGTAGCACATGCCTGTAATTCCAGCTACTTGGAAGCCTGAGGCAGAAGGATCACCAGAGCCCAACAAGTCGAGGCTGTGGTGGCCGGGAGCGGCCACTGCACTCCAGTCTGGGCGACAGAGTGAGACTCCAACACACACACACACACACAAAGAGTGACAAAGAAAACAACTACCCCATAGGGTTGTTTGAAGTTTAAAATAAGATAATGGTTGTAGAGCACATAGCACGTAACATGTTGTCATTGTTCAGCAAAAAGTCGCTTCTTGCCTGGCACAGTGGCTTATGCATGCAATCCCAGCACTGTGGGAGACCTAAGCAGGATGATTGCTTGATGTCAGAAGTTATAGACAGGGTGGGGGGAGAAAGAAGTTCTAGACAAGCCTGGATAGCATAGCGAAGCCTGATCTCTACAAAAAGCTTTAAAAATTTAGCCAGGGATGGTGTAGTCTGAGCTACTCAGGAGACTGAGGTGGGAGCCAGGATGTCAAGGCTGTGGTCAGATATGATGGCACCATTTCAGCCTGAGCAACAAAGCAAGACCCTTTCTCTTATTTAAAAAGAAAAAAGTAGCTACAGCTATTTTGATGATGAAAAAGAGAAGGAAAGGGGAAATAAAGAGGAGAAACAGGAGGAAAAAAAGTTATGTTTTCACCTGCAAATCCTGGGCTATGATACTTGAGGATGAACTTCAGTATCAGAATTCATTCATTTCACTCAATAAATATTTGTGAGACCTGGGCTAAGTGCTAAACTTATAACGGTGAGCAAAAGAAGCACAGTGCCTGCTGTTTGGACCATATAGTCCAGCAGCAAGTATATAAGAAGGTAAGGGACTTAGGCAGAAGTATGTATCCCTGTGTCTATGGTGTCTTCACCAGTGCATTATGTCTAGTTTCATGCATAAATCATCTTGTCATTTATATGTCTGTCTCTGGCCCTCTGATTGCTTGTACATTCATATCAAATTCTTACCCTGGCCTTCCAGAACCTGTACTGCCTGCTGTCTCTAGCAACTGGCAGGTTAGTTTGTAAGCCTGGAATCCCCAGCAGTTCTCTTGCCTTTGAACATTCAACGTAGCCTCTTGTCCTTTTCTGCTGCTATGAAAATCTCTGATAACATGAAACAAAGTGTTTGAACACTAGGCAACGCACCAATACATTCAAATCTCTTCTTTCCTAAACTTCTACTCTCTTAGAAGGTAGCAGAAACAAGGAATGAACCAAAAAAATAGAGAAGAAAAAGAAAAGTCAGGAGGTAGTTATTGTCAGAAGTGTGCTCAAAAGTCAAATAGAGAAATTTTTAAAGCCAAAGGAATAAATCACTTCTTGTTTCAGCCAATAACAAGTCTTTAAGGGCCCAAAGAGCTATATCAGTATTTGTTATTAGCTGCAGTATTTGTTATTAGCTATATCAATGTGTGGCCAACTGCTATTTAAAGATGCAGGGCATTTCCAAGCTTTCCATAAGGGAATAATTAAACCACTGCAGGTAACAAAGAATTAATTTTGAGGGATATTAAGTACCCTTGATTAGCACATTTGAGTTTCATTTCTCCACAGGGAAAATATGCTTATGGCAACCTGCCATGTCAAAGCTTCTAAAACTTCTCCCTAAACGTAGAGCTGAAGTCAGTATTACAATGCAAAGAACTGCAAAAATCCTTTAAGCCCAATCATTCATAAGCATTTAAGAAGCTACAAGGACTTTGGATTTTGTTAATAATTCTGTTATTAACAAGATTTAATAACAGAAGGGGAGGTCTTCTGAAAAACAAAAAGCGGGTGAATTCAGAGTGCCGATACCACTGGGGGTTGGGAGGGGGGAATTCAAAGAGCTTGGGCCACATGGTTATAGTAGCAGTACTTACTACTTACCAACTTCCCTCCTTTGTACTTCGAACATTTTTTGTTTTGTTTTGTTGTCATTTTAAAGACAGAGTCTTGCTCTGTTGCCCAGGTGGGAGTCAAGTGACACAATCACAGCTTACTGCAACCTCAACCCAAGTGATCCTCCTGCCTCAGCCTTCCAAGTAGCTAGGACTATAGGCGCATGCCACCATACTTCGATTTTTTTTTTTTTTTTTGGAGAAATGAGTCTCATTATGTTACATAGACTGATATTGAACTTCTGGCCTCAAGTGATCCTCCTGCCTCAGCCTCTCAAAGTGTTGGGATTACAGGCGTAAACCACTGCACCTGGCCTCTATGCTTTTTTTAATAATGGGCAATTAGACATCAGAAA
>NW_007253129.1:0-3516 GCF_000164805.1 Carlito syrichta
CAGCTAATCTTTGTATTTATTTTTGATGGCTGATATGAGGTCTCACACCATGTCCAGGATGGTGTCAAACCCGCAGCTCTGCTGTCCACTCACCTGGGCCTCTGAAGGGCCAGGATGACAGGCTGTGCCCCTGAGCGTGCCCTGTGGTTGTGGTGGTGGTGGTGGTGGTTGGTATTACTATTCTGAGTCAGAGTCCTGCTATGTTGCCCAGTCCATAGCACTGAGGCCCAATCTTGGCCACTGTGGCCTACACCAGCTGGGCTCCAGCTATCCTTCTGAGATCATAGACTTTCCGTTTGGTTAACATCTTGGTCTCCTGCCTGGTCTTAAACTCTGGTCCTGAGGTGATCAACCTGCTGAGGCCTGCCCTCATCAAAGTTTTTCTGGGTTTGGCTAGGGGTCAAGATGGGGTCTTGCTATGGTGTCCAGCCTGGTCTCAGCTCCCGGGCTATGACCATCTTTCCATCTTGGCCTTCCCAAGTGCAGAAGAGACAGGCATGAGTCGCCCAACTGCCACCCCCTATGGTTTGAGAGTAACACCCTCCCTGTCCCTGAGGCAGACCCTGTGAGGAGCAAGCAGGTCTACACTGAGAATCGAGGCAGGCGGAGGTGTGGAGACCCCAGGGGAGATATGCACCTGTGCCAGGTGCTCCCCTGGGCTGGGCTTGGTGGGTGACTCCAGCTGCCCTCTCAGGGGCCCCAGGTTGTCTGAAGGGAGAGAGCCTCATGGTGGGACCCCGAGAGGGTGTGAAGGCTGGGAGTGGGGTCTTACATCTGTCACCCTGGCACTTTGGGAGGCTGAGGCAAGAGGATGGCCTGAGCTCCCAGGTTCAATACCAGCCTGGAAACCTTAGAAAGACCTCATCTCTACAAGTAGCCAAAAAATGAGCCGAGCATGGTGGCACACGCCTGTCATTCAAGCCACTTTTGGGACCATGGTGGAAGGATGGTTGGAGCCCAGTAAGTGGAGGCCATGGTCGTTGAGAGTGGTGCCCTGCACTATGACCTGAGCAATAAAGCGAGGCTCTGACTCAGAATAATAATATCACCAACCACCATCACCACACCCACAGGCCAGGCTCAGGTGCTCAACCTGGCATCCGGCCCTTCAGAAGCTGAGGTGAGTGGATGGCCAGAGCCCGTGGGTTTGAGACCAGCCCAAGACACTGAGTGAGACTTCGTTTCACACCTCAAAATAAATCCAATGATTAGCTGGGCATGGTGGCACAAGCCTGTGGTTCCAGCCACTCAGGTGGCCAAGGCAAAAGGATGGCCTGAGCCCAGCAGGTGGAGTCCATGGTGGCTGTGAGTCTGCCCCTGCACTCAGGCCTGGGTGACAAAGCATGATTCTGACTCCAAATAATAATCACTAGCACTGCCACCACCACCACTCCTGCCACCCAGTGTGAGGAGTCATCTTCAGGGATGGGAGAGAACAGGCAGTATCCCACCTGTCATTTGCAGTTTTTAAAGGTTGCCATCAGGCATGTCCATCTTGCACCTTCATCCACGTGTCCCAGAAGGCCGGCCTCCACACTCCATATTCATGCCCAATGGCAAAGATGCGTGTGAAATCAGAACAGACAGCCCCAAGTTAGGATGGCTGTCGGGCACAGAACAATCAAAGTGGTCCGGCAATGCTGTGGCCAGCCCAGGGTCTGGTTGGCTGGTCTGCCACATCAGGCATGGGGAGGGCCCCTTCCTCTCCCAATCACTCCATCATCGTCCACCCAAGCAGACTATTCACTGGGGATCCGTGGATGCCTGTCATGACACATGTGGGAGGCATCTTTTGGTCACTGGAGTCTCCAGTGGCCAGGATGGGGCACGGCAGCATAATCGTGGCTCCCGGGACCTCAGCCTGTGTGCCTCAGGCGGTCCTCCTGCCTCACACCTTGAGCAACCAGGACTCCGAGAGCCACCACAACTGTTTCAATTTGGAGACCTCTCATCAAGACGAGGTCTGTCCATGTTTCCTGGTCTGGTCTACGACCCCTGGTCTCAGGCTGCCTCATACCTCAGCCCCCAGGGCATGGCACTGACGGCCATGAGCCATAGAGACCGGCCTGGACTTACATGTTCTGTCGGTGTCAGCGATGCAAAGGAACACCCCAGAACAAAGTCCACTGAATCCCGTGTATCCGGGACTACAAAGACTACCACGCACAACTCCTGTGTTTGTGTTCTGGGGAGCGACGAGTTCTCGCTATGTGGCCCAGTCTGGTCTCAAAATCCCAGGCTTCAGCAGTCCCCCACTTTGGCCTACCAAAGCCTCAACCCAATTTTCTGCTGATCCACCATCTTTCAGGAACTCTAGGCCCACGCCTGGGGCCTCCTTCTCAAAAGATCTCTGTCTGTTCATGATGATCCCAACTCCATAAACAAATGTATGCTCTTCTTTTTTATCCTTTTTTCCTTTTTTTCTTTGAGTCGGAGTCTCACTCTGATGCCCAGGCTGGGGGACGGTGGCTCGCTCCCGGCCATCACAACCTTGGCCCGCTGGGCTCCAGCGAGCCTTTCCCTGACCTCCAAGAAGCAGAAACTACAGGTGAGTTCCACCATGCCCAGCTCATTTGGGATGAGTTGTAGAGATGTGGTCTCGGCGAGGTGCCCAGGAGTATCTCCACCAGCGGGCTCGGGCTGGTCGGTGGTGCCGGCCTCCTAAAGGGCTGGGATTACTAGGCTAATGCCCTGAGCTAGGCTTCGACCTTTTGTAAAAAACATAATAGAAGGCCTGGCACAGCAGCCGATGCCTGGAATTCCAGTGCTCTGAGAGGTCAAGTGGGGAGGATGTCTGGAGCCCAGGAGCCAAGGCCAACATTGTGCAATTCATAGAGACCCCATCTCTGTACCCATCCAAACAGTGGGTTTGGGGTCGAGGTGCCCATTTTCCGGCCATTCCACAGGCTGAGATAGGAGGATCACCAGAGATTAAGTTTTCGAGGCTGGAGATGAACAACAGTCATGTCCCTGGGCCCAAGCCTAGGTCACAGAGACAGAGCCTATCTCCAAAAACATCAGAATTGAACACATATTCTGAACTGCATGAGGGGTGTTCACAGGGCGACTGGCTTTAGAGCCATGAAAATGAGATTCAGGGGGAAGAATTGTCCCAGAGTGGGGGATGTGTCCCTGGCCTTTCTTGGCGGAAGGTCCTTGTTTCCAAGTCTGATGGTTGGTCTGCCTGGGGCACATTTCTTACTTCAGAGAGGATAGCCGGCAAGAACCTGGCCAAGGAACCTCAGGAACTCCCACATCAAAGCTGGGGCAGCCATTTGGAGTGTTGGGGCCTGAGTGTCTCGAGCTTGGGTGCCCTCACATGTGGGGGAGTGGGAAGGGAAGGACTGAGGGCAGAAAGTTTGCAGGAAAATGGAATTTCTTTCTCTCTTTCTTTCTCTCTCTTTCTCTCTCTTTCTTTCTTTCTTTCTTTCTTTTCTTTCCTCACTAGGTTGCCCAGACTGCTCTCAAACCACAAAACCCAGGCCATACTCTCAGCTTGGGCCTCCAAAATTGCTG
>NW_007253129.1:3536-10427 GCF_000164805.1 Carlito syrichta
CATCAAAGCTGGGGTAGCCATTTGGAGGGTTGGGGCCTGAATGTCTCGAGCTTGGGTGCCCTCACATGTAGGGGAGTGGGAAGGGAAGGACTGAGGACAGAAAGTTTGCAGGAAAATGGAATTTCTTTCTTTCTCTCTCTCTCTCTCTCTTTCTTTCTTTCTTTCTTTCTTTCTTTCTTTCTTTCTTTCTTTCTTCCTTTCTTTCTTTTCTTTCCTCACTAGGTTGCCCAGACTGCTCTCAAACCACAAAACCCAGGCCATACTCTCAGCTTGGGCCTCCAAAATTGCTGCAATCACAGGCTTTCCATTTAATAGGCATCCTGGTCTTCATTCCTGGTCTTTAACTCTGGGCATTGTCTGATCCTCCTGACAATGCCTGCTCTCACCAAGGTTTTCTGGGTTTAGCTTGAGGTTGAGGTGGGGTTTTGTTATGGTGTCCAGTCTGGTCTCAGCTCCCGATCTACAGGCATCTTCCTGTCTCAGGATCCCTGAGTGCCAAGGAGGCAGGTGTGAGTCACCTGGCCAGGCCTCCCAAACAGTTCAAGAGTCATGCCCTCCCTTTCCCTGAGGTGGGCCCTGGGAGGAGCCAGTAGGTCCACACTGGGGACCAAGGCAGGTGGAGATGTGTGTGCACTGGGGGAGACACACCCATGCGCCAGGCCTTCCCCTGGAGTGGGCTCGGTGTGCCATTCTGGCCACCATCTCCATAGTACCAGGTCGTCTGAAGGGAGTCCGCCTCATAGTAGGGCTCCAAGAGGGGTGTGAAGGTTTCAAAGGTGGCCACTGGGCACATCTGTCCCTCATTCTTGGCCATGCATCCCACAAGACCTGCATCCACCCTCCACATTCATGCCCCACGGAAAACACACGTGTGAGGTCATGGAACAAACGGCCCTGATTTAGGGTGGCTATCAGGCACAATGGGGAACACTGCGGCCAGCCCAGGTTATATTTATCTAGTCTGCCACCTTTGGGTGGTGGGTGGGTCCCTTCCTCTCCTGATTACATCAACACCTCCTGCCCACACAGACCTTTCCCTGGGGAGCTGTGGACACCCATCGTGACACACCTGGGAGGCCTGAGTCTCCATTGGGCAGGCTGGGGTGCAGCAACACTATCATGGCTCCCAAAGTCTAGACCTAAGGAGCTCAGTCATTCTTTGTGTCTCAGACCCTGAGCAGCTGGGAGTCCGGGATCACCATGCCTGACTCAATTTTGGAGACCTCAACCAAGACAAAGTCTTTCCACATCACCCAGGCTAGTCTCTGACCCCTGGGCTCAAGCTACCTCCCACTTTGGCCTCCCAGGGCATGGAGCTGAGGGCCGTGTGCCATGGTGCCTGGATTGAATTCGCACGTTCTGTTGGTGGGGGCGATGCAAAGGAACACCCCGGGACAAAGGCGAGTGCATCTTTTGTCCGGGATTGCGGGCACTACCACATGCGACTCCTGTGTGTGTGTTCCCGTGAGCGACAAGGTTTTGCTACATGGCCCAGGGTGGTGTCGAACTCCCAGGCTCCAATGTTCCACCGCCTCGGTCTCCCAAAGCCCCAGCCAAATTTTCCGCCAATACCCCATCTATTGGGAATTCTAGGCGCAAGACTGGGGCCTCCTTCCAAAATGATATCTGTTCATGATGATCGCCACTGCACACACAAATGGATGCTCTTCATTTTTTTCCTATTTTCCTTTTTTTCTTTTAGTCAGAGTCTCACTCCAACGCCCAGGTTGGAGGGCACTGGAGCGCTCCCTGTCACCACAGCCTCGACCCACCAGGGTCTGGTGAGCTTTTCTCCAGGCTTCTGGGTAGTCAGAAACATAGGCACATGTCACCACACCCAACTTATTTGGGATGGAGGGCAGAGACGAGGTCTCACCAAGTTGTCTGGGCATGTCTCAGACTGTGGGCTTGGACTGGCTGCTGGCCTCAGCATCCCAAATTGCTGGGATGGTGAGGCTGAGCCCCTGAGCCCAGCCTTGATCCTTCATCAAAAACAAACCAAAAGGCTTGGTGCTGAGCCCCATGCCTGGAATCCTAACCCTCTGAGGGGCTGAGATGGGAGTTTGGCTGGAGTGCAGGAACCCAAGGCCAGCCCGGACCATGCATGGAGACCCCGTCTCCACATCAATCCAAACAGAGTGTCTGTGATCGAGGTTCCCATCATTCTGGCCACACCAGAGGCTGAGGCTGGAGGATTGCCAGAACCCGCAATTTCAAGGATGGTGGTGAACAACAGTCGTGTCCCAGGAACACAGCCTGGGCCACAGAGTCAGACCCTGTCTCCAAAAGCATCAGAATCGTACACAGATTCTCAACTTCTCATGCTGTGTTCACAGGGTGACTGGCTTTACAATCAGGTAAAATGGAATTGGGGGGAAGAAATGTCCCTGGGTAAGGGATGTGTCCTTGGCATTTCTTAGTGGAAGTCCTCATTGCCTAGTGGGAGGATCAGCCTGCCTGGGGAACTTTTATAACCTCGGAGAGGACAAATGGCAGAAACCCAGCCAGGGAGGCTCGGGAACTCCTGCACCAAAATGAGGGCAGACATTGGGGAGGATTGGGTCTGGAAGGTGTCAAGCTTGGGGGACTCTCAAATGAGGGAATGAAGGACTGAATGCAGAAGGTTTGGAGGAGAATGGATTTCTTTCTTTCTACTTTTCCTTTTTTCTTTCCTTCTTTCTTTTCCTTCCTCACTAGGTTGCCCAGGCTGCTTTCAAACTGCCCAACTCGGGCCATCTTCTCGGCCTGGGCCTCCCAAAGTGCTGGGATCAAAGGCTTTCCTTTGTTCAACATCCTGGTCTGCCTGTCTGGTCTTGAACTCTGGGCCAGAGATGATCCCTCCGCTGAGGCCTGTCCTCACCTAAGGGTTTTTGGGTTTGGGGTTTTATTCTTGGGGCTTGCTAAGTTGTCCAGCCTGGTATCGAGTCTCTGGCCATCTTCTCGTTTCAGCCTGCCTGAGTTCGGAGGAGACAGGTGTGGGTTGCCCAGCCATCGACCCCCAGAAGGTTTGAGGGTCATGTCCTCCCTTTCCCCGAGGCTGCCCTTGGGAGGATCGAGTGGGTCAACCCTGGGGAGCAAGTAGGGTGGTGGTGTGGGTGACCTGGTGGAGACACACCCCTGCTCCAAGCGCTCCCCCTGGGGATGGCTCAGTGGGGGACTCCGGCTGCAGTCTCCAGGGTCCCGGGTCGTCAGAAGGGAGTGGGCCTCACAGTGGTGCCCCGAAATATGTGGGGACCCCAGGCCGCCACAGCCTCAGCCCGCGCAGGGGCTCACACCTATTATCCTGGAACTCTGTGATACTGAGACATGATTTCCTGAGCCTCCGTGTTCAAGATCAGCCCAGGCACGTTGGAGAGACCTCATCTCTACAAGAAACCAAGAAAATGAGCCAAGCATGGTGGTGCACACCTGTCATTCCCACCACTCTGGAGGCCATGGCAGGAAGATCCCCAGGGCACAGCCAGTTGAGGTCACAGTGACTGAGAATGGGCCCCTGTGCTCTGGCCTGGGTGACAGAGCAGGACTCTGACTCAGAATAATAATACTAACCAGTAACAACACCACAAACACAGCCTGGAGTCAGGGACTCAGACTGGCATCCCTGCCTTCATAGGCCCAGGCAAGTCGATGGTCTGAGACTACGGGTTTGACATCATCCCAGGACACAGGGGGGGGTGAGATATCATATGAGCTATCAAAAATAGATCCAAAGATTAGCCGGGCATGGTGGTGCAGGACTGTGGTTCAAGGCACTCGGGGAGCTGAGGCAGAAGGATCGCATTAGCCCGGCAGGTGGAGTTCATGGTGTCCGTGAGCGTGTCCCTACGCTACGGCCTGGGCGATTGAGCAGGATTCTGATTCCAAATAATGATAGTCACAAGCACCACTACCACCAAAACCCCTGCCACCCAACGTGAGGTATCACCCTCAGGGATGGAGAGAGGAAAGGGCACTTTCCAGCCTGTCGTTCACGGGAAGATTCAAAGGTGGCCACTGGGCAAGTAGGGCCTGCACCTTTGCCCACGTGCCCCAAAAGGCCTGCCTAACCCTCATTACTTGTGCCCCACATCAAGATGGGTGTGATCTCATGGAACAGACAGCTTGTGCTAGGGTGACCTTCAGGCACAGAGCAATCAAGGAGGACAGGCAATACTGCAGCCAGCCCAGGTTCCAATCACTGTCTGCGACCTTAGGGTGGAGGGATAGCCCCTTTCTCTACCAATGTCTCCATCATCACCCACCCACGCAGACATTTCAATGGGGAGCCATTGGTGCCCGTCGTGATGTAGGTGAGAGATGTCTTTTTTGATGCCAGAGTCTCCATCGGACTGGCTGGGGCACAGCAGCACATACGTGGCTCCAGGGGCCTCAACCTGCGGGGCTCAGGCGATCCTCCCATATCAGACCCCATGCAGCTGGGACTCCGGGGGACCACCATGACTGACTTTATTTTGGGGACCTAATGCCAAAATGAGGTCAGGCCATGTCACCAGGGATGTCTCCGAACCCTGGACTCAGGCAGCCTCCCAACTCGGCCTTCCAGGGTGTGGGGCTGGTGGCCATGAGTAACGATGCCTGTCCTGGACTGGCACGTTCTGTCAGTGGGGGCGACACAAAGGAATGCCCCAGGATTGAGGCCACCACATCCCATGTAGCCGGGACCACAGGTGCCACCACTTGTGACTCCAATATTTGTGTTCCGGGAGTGACGAGATCTCACTACATGGCACAAACTGGTCTTGAACTCCCAGAGTCCAGCAGTCCACCCCCTCGACCTCTCAAAGCCATAGCTCAATTATTTGCTGATCCATCATCTTTTGGGTACTCTAGGCCAAAGACTGGGGCCTCCTTCCCAAATGATCTCTGTCTGTTCATGATGATCCCCACTACACACACAAATGGATGCTCTTCTTTTTTTTTCATTTTTCATTTTTTTCATTGAGTCAAAGTCTCACTTCTTTGCCCAGGCTGGAGGGTGGTGGCTTGCTCCTGGCCACCACAGCCTAGGTGCACTGGGCTCTGGAGAGTCTTTTCCTGTCCTTCCATGGAGCTGGGAGGACAGGCACACTCACAACACCTGGCTCATTGGGGTTGGAATGTGGAGACGAGGGCTCGCCGAGGTACCAGGGTGGGTCTCGGTCCACAGCTTGGGCTGGCTCCTGGCCTCGGCCTCCCAAAGCACTGGGATAAGTAAGCTGAGCCCCCAAGTCCAGTCTAAATACTTGGTCCAAACAGAGCCAGAAGGCATGGTGCGGCAGCCCACACCTGGAATCCCAGCACTCTGGGAGGCCAAGGCGGCAGTATGGCTGCACCCCAGGAGCCGAAGGCCAGCCAGGGCAATGCAGGTAGATCCCGTTTCAGTATCCATCCAAACAGGGTGTCTGGGGTCAAGGTGCCCTTCATGCCAGCCACTCTGGGGGCTGAGGTGGGAGAATCTTGGGAGCCGCGATTTCGAGGCTGGTAGTGAATGATGGTCATGTCTTGGAGTCCCAGCCTGGGCCACAGAGACAGACCCTGTCTCCAAAAACATCAGATTCATAGACAGATTATCAGCTGCACGTGGTTTTTTCACAGGGCGACTGACTTTAGAGCCAGAACAAAAGGGATTGGGGGAAGAAAAATCTCTGGGTGAGGGATGCATCCATGGACTTTATGTCAGAAGGTCCTCGTTGCTGAGTTGGAGGGTCGCCTGCCTAGGGCACATTTCTCACCTTGGAAAGGAGAGCTGGCAGTCACCCGGCAAGGGAGCCTCGGAAACTCCCACACCAAAGTGGGGGCAGCCATTTGGGGTACGGGTCTGGAAGGTGCCAAACTTGGAGGACCCTCACATGTGGCAGTCATGGGGGGGAATTAGTGAGGGCAGAACATTTGAAAGAGAATGGATTTTTCTCTTTCTTTCATTCTTTCCTTCTTTCTTTCTTTCTTTCTTTCTTTCTTTCTTTCTTTCTTTCTTTCTTTCTTTCTGTCTTTCCTCACTAGGTTTCCTAGGCTGCTCTCAAACTGCCCAACTCGGTCCATCTTCTCGGCCTACACTTCCCAAACTGCTGTGATCACAGACTTTCAATTTGGTCGACATGATGGTGTTCCTGCGTGGCCTTGAACTCTGGGCTGGAGGCAATCCTCCTGCTGAGGCATGCCCTCTCCCAAGGACTGGCATGGTGGTCCACAGCTGAAATTCCATTCCTCTGGGAGGCAGAGGTGGGATGATGGCTGGAGCCCAGGAGCCCAAGGCTAACCTATGCCACACATGGAGACACTGTCTCCACACCCATCCAAATAGGGAGTCTGAGTTTGCGGTATAGGGCCTCCAGGCCACTCCGGAGGATGAGGCAGGATGATCACTGGAGGCTAAAATTTTGAGCTTGTTGGTGAATGATGGTCGTATCCCGAGTCTCCAGCCTGGGCCACAGAGTAAGACCCTGTCTCCCAAAACATCAGAATCATACACAGATTCTCAACTGTGTGTGATGTGTTCACAGGGAGACTGGCTTTATAACTAGGAAAAATTAGATTGGGGGAAATAAATTTCCACGGGTGAGAGATGTGTCCCTGGTCTTTCTTGGTGGAAGTTACTCATTACCGAGTTGGATGGTTTGCCTCCTTGGGGCACATTTCTGAACTCAGAGAGGAGATCTGGCAGGAAGATGGCCAGGGAGCCTCGGGAACTAATTAAATGAAGCATGGGCAGCCTTTGGGGAGATTGGGGCTGGAAGATTCTGAACTAGGGGGACCCTCGTATGTGGGGGTGGCAGGGGGAAGGACTGAGGGCAGAAGAATTGCAGGGGAATGGATTTCTTGTTGACTTAGATTTTCTTTCTTTCTTTCTTTCTTTCTTTCTTTCTTTCTTTCTTTCTTTCTTTCTTTCTTTCTTTCTTTCTTTTCCTCTCTCTG
>NW_007253130.1:0-1240 GCF_000164805.1 Carlito syrichta
CTTATTTGTGCACCAGTGACAGGTGACAGGGTCTCCATAATTGATGCCCCAGTAACTTGCCCTCCAAAATAATGGTTGCATCATTAACTTGCCTCCTTCTGTGAAGGTTTTCACAATTACTGGCCCTCTGCCATGATGGGTGTCCCAATAACTGGCCCTCCTCTATTATGGGTGCCCCAGTGACTAGGCCTTCCATGTCTGGGACTGGCCCCGACCTGAGGGGAGTTGGACCTGCATTGGAGGATCAGGACGTGGCGAGAAGAAACAACTCAGAGGCAGCTCTTCTGGGATCAGTCTGATCAGGACTGAGTCCGATTTTATTCAAGCTTTTGCCAGCTTATATACCATTTTCTACAATATCCGGCATAATCAAATATTTGCTAGGGGCTTACAGATCACATGATGCATAACGTTCTTCACAAAAGATTTTTGTTTAAGGTAACAATTGACAATCAAAATTCCATGATGCATATCGTGCTTCACAAAGCTTACATCAAGATAAGAAGTGTATGATTTCAGTAATAGTTTTGCTAACTGTTTTCTATAATATTTAATAATTAATCTGTATATTATAAGCTATTTTAAATTTTACTTAAGGTAAAAATTTCCCTTTTTTACTAACCTACTATGATTTAACAGAACAATCAAGATTTATATTAATTATCTTAACTTCTAGTGGTAAAAGTATTTTCGCTGGGGGCACATGAATCCAGTGATACACATCTTATTAAAACCTGCATCACAAGATCCACATGCTCTAAACAGAATGATTAGTATCAGAGTACACATGCTTAAAACAAAATCATAACTAGCACCTATGATTTTTAGCATCTAACTATATGATTTAATATATGATCTCTTATAAAACTTCAAATATGTAATTTTAAAGGATAAACTGATAAAGCAGATAAAGCACAGATTACACCTAAGAGAAGAAGACAGAGAGGCGCTAGTCTCGGTGTCTCGCATGCTTTAAACTTTGATCTTAAAATCCTGTCAGAGACACCGATGCCAGAGCCCTTTATAAAATGCTAAATAGTGAGAAGCAGAAAACGTCAACCACAGTGTTCAACACACCCAATGCATACTTTACCATCGAAGTCTGCCGGACACTGAAGTTGACGCCTCAAAGCAGAAATCCAAAGTACAAAAGTATATCCAATAATAAGTGAGAGTACTAAGGATTCACTCTCCAACAGGCCTAATGACTGGGTTTTATCATTACCATACACAGGCATAT
>NW_007253130.1:1741-2962 GCF_000164805.1 Carlito syrichta
GACAGGGTCTCCATAATTGATGTCCAAGTAACTTGCCCTCCAAAATAATGGTTGCATCATTGACTTGCCTCCTTCTGTGAAGGTTTTCACAATTACTGGCCCTCCGCCATGATGGGTGTCCCAATGACTGGCCCTCCTCTATTATGGGCACCCCAGTGACTAGGCATTCCACATGATGGCTGTCCCAGTGATTGGTCCTCCTCTGTGAAGACTTCTTCAGGGACTAACCATCTTCTTTGACTTGTGCCCCAGAGATAGTACCTTCTCTGTGACATTTGTCATAGTGACTGGTTTTTCTGTGTGATGGGTGCCTCAGTGATAAGTCTTCATCTATTATCAGTGACACAGAGTCTGGCCCTTCTCTGTTATGAAAGTCCCAGTAACTTGTTCTCCCTTGTTATTAGTGCCCCGGTTACAGGTCTCCTCTGTGATGGTTGCCATGCCTACTGGTCCTCCTTTATGATGGGTGCCTCAGTGACTTGTCCTCCTCTGTTATGGGTGCCCCAGTGAATCTTCCTCCTCTATAAAGAATGACCCAGGGACTGGGCCTTGTTTGTGATGGGTGCCACAGTGACTGGCTTTCCTTTGTGATCAGTGACCCAGTGACTTGTTTCTTCTGTGATGGGTACCCCAGTGATTGGCATTCCTCAATAATGGGTGTCCCAGTGCCTGGCCCTCTACCAGAAGTGTGTTTTAAAGACTGACACTCCTCCACAATTTGTTCCCCACTGAATGGGCCTCCTCTATGTTGTGTGCTCCCATTCCTGGGCCTACTATTTGATTGGTGTCTTTACTGGCTCTCTTCTGTGAATGTGACTGTTTCTTCTCTGTGCCGAGTGCCTCACTGTCTGCTAATCCTCTGTAATGGGTGCCCCAGTGATTGGCTTTCCTCTGTAATCAGTGCTGAGTTACTGGCCCTCATCTGTGATGGATACTTCACTGATTTTCTCTGTGATAAGTAACCATTGACTGGCTTTTCACTGTGAAAGTGAGACAAGAGATAAGTAGAGAAAGGCTAGGCTGACAGGCGGGACCTCTGGTAATTTTGTAGTGAATTCCCAGCAGGCCTCTCAGGCTCAACGTTGGTAAACAAGCTCCCCACAAGCCTCTCAAGTTAGAGCTTAATTACTCACTGCTGGAATTAAAAAGCAACCAATCAGCTCACCATTAGACTTCTCCCTCCTGCTAATTTGTCCTTAATACTGACCAATTAAATAACTA
>NW_007253131.1:0-2354 GCF_000164805.1 Carlito syrichta
AGCAAGAGGCTGTGAAGTTTCCTATATATGAGGACTCCCATTCCCCAGATTCATGTTCAAATTCCTGATACTTTTTTCTCCCTTAGTAAGACTCCAGGTAGGTTTTTGGGATTTGAGGACTCGTGTAACCCAGATTCGTTTTTCTCCCATCGCAAGAGGCCGTGTAGTTTCCCGTATATGAGAACTCCCTTTACGCAGATTCCTGTTCCATTCTCAGCAATACCCGAGATATTTCCTGATGAACGTAGAATTCCAGTTGTTTGGATATCAACAGAAAGACGCCCATATAGTACCTGGGAACTGGAATCCAAGTTACCAGATTCCCCTTAACAAGACATCGTAAAAATGTGGAATATTCTAAACCCAATATCCCAATTCCCACCACCCTTACCACAAGAAATTTCGGTATTTTGAGGTAACCTGAAGCGAGGGATTTTGTCGCAAAATTCCAATTGATTCCTGGGGAACTGGGTTATGGCTGAAGATGTTCTTAAGAAACAAAAGGAAGTGTAGGTCCAGATGCTCGATTACAACTATCTAGAGGACTGGAATCATCTTAGAATCTGTAATTAGAGATTTTACGTATCCACCCAAAGTAGCTCTGAAAAATGTAGGGACATACAAGCCCAGATTTCTCATACAACTTATCAAGAGGTCATATAGATTTTGATGATTGAGGACTCACTGAACCCGGATTCTCTTCTCATTCTCAGCAAGATGCCCTGTTTTTTCCTTGTGATCTGGACTCCAAAATTCTGTAAGCAAATGGACAAATGCCCAGTTTTTTCCCAGGGACATGGAATCCGTGATTCCTGGTTACCTTTAAAAATATGTACTACATGCTTAGCAACCTCAAAAGCCCCAGTCCATATCAAATAGATGCAGAAACAAAGTTGTAGGATTACAGGGTACATCTTAAGACAAGTGTTACACACAAATATGGTGAGATGATTCAGTCCTGGAATCTGGTTTAGTTGTCCCGAGGAAACCAACTGAATTGCAGGACTGGTTTTTGGTTATAACAATCAAGAAACCAGAAGGCTGTTGGGAATCTATAATGACACTTGTCCTTTCCAAGTGGCAAGTTGCTCTGAAGAATTCGGAGAACTTGAAGCCCAGATTCCAGAAAAGCCCTTATAATGGAGCACTGTAGAATTCATGGATTGAGGCCTCCCATAGCCCAGATTCCTTTTTTATTATCAGAAAGACACCTGGACGTTTTCTGGAGATTTGTATGTCCAAACTCTTACATACCAATACACATAGGACAAGAATGTTCCCAGGGGCCTGGAATCCAAGATTGCTGGCTCTCCTTTAAGAATACATACTAAATATGTGGGAACCCCACAAGATATATTATTAATACCAAAACAAATGTCCAGTAGCATTTTCTACACTACGAGGTAAAGCTGAAGCCAGTGGTCACATTAACAAAAGGCAAGATGACCGTTAGATTGTGGAATATGGCCTCTTAGGACCCTGTGAAACATATGGACCTGTAGACCGGATTCTCAATTACAACTATCAAGAGGCACAGCACGTTCCTGGGGAATGGTAATGCCCGATTTGTGGTATGCGTATAGGACGTTTCTGTGAATAATATGGAGACCAGGACTCCCAGATTCCAGATTAGCATTTAGCTAAAGTCCCTGTCGTTTCCTAAGTATGAGCACTGTCTGAAGCCTGGGATGAGTTAGCAATTGGCCAGATGTTTGCAAGTTACATGGAAACCGAGTGTCCTGGTTCCGTTTCAAAAATCCTGTCGAAACTTTCAAGCAACACAGTGACACAGATTCCTATTTCGTTCTCAGCAAAACTGCGAGATGTTTCCTGTTGACCTGTAAGTCCATAGAAAGATGACAAGAATATGCCTGGTTACATGGATTCTAAGATTCCTGGTTCCCTCCAAAAAATTTGAATACCATAACCCAAAATCCTAATTCTGAACAGTGAAGCCACTGATGTTTCTGGAGTACGAGGCTACACTGAAGTCAGGGCTAACATAAAAAAATCTGAGAGGATAACTTGTGTCCTGGAATCTGGCGTCAGAGATTGCGAGTATCTAAATGGACTTTAGTGACGGATTCTCGTTCACAACTATCAAGAGTACCAGAGTGTTGCTGGAGTCCAGGAAAGATTGTTTCGTAATATCCACATAACTAATAGCTCTAAGAAATGAAGTGTGCTCGAATCCCTAAATCTTTTTTATCCCTTTGCAAGAAGCCCTGTCGATTTTCAGGACTGAGGACTCACGTAACCCAGATTCCTTATTCATCCTTAGCAAGAGGCAGTGCATTATCCAGTATATGAGGACTGCCTTTACCCAGATTCTTGCTTCATTCTCAGCAAGACAC
>NW_007253131.1:3835-4626 GCF_000164805.1 Carlito syrichta
TTAACAAGACCACCCGTAAATGTGTAATCTTCTAAACCCAATGTCCCAATTCCCACCAGCCCAACCACAAGGAATTTCTGTAGTTTGAGGTAACCTGAATCGAGGGATTTTGTATCAATATGCCATTTGATTCCTGGGGTACCTGAATATCTTCGTTGATGTTCCTAGGACACAAAAGGACTTTAAGGGTCAGATCCTCGATTACAACTATCAAGAGGACAAGAAAGTTCCTGGGGATCTCTAATTACAGATTTAGGTTATCCACGAAGCAAGTCGCTCTGAAAAATGTAGGGACCTTGAAGCCCAGATTGCTTATTGAACCTTATAAAGAGGCCTTGTAGATTCTCTCGAATGAGGACTCCTAGAACCGGATTTCCTTTTCTTTGTCAGCGAGATGCCCTGATTTTCCCTCGTGATGTGGATCCCCAAACTCTGTATACAAATAGGCAGATGCCCAGAAGTTTCCTAGGGCGTGGAATTCATGAATCCTGATTACCCATAAAAGTACCTAATAAATATTTGGCAACCTCAAAACACCAGGCCCATCTCCGAATTGATGGACAAACGGAGTTTTAGGCTTACAAGGGACATCTTAAGATGAGAGTTACCTACCAATATGGCGATAAGAATCTTTGAGTCCTGAAATGTGCTGTTTGTTGTCTCGTGGAACCCAATGGACTTGTGGGTGCACATTCTCGGTTACAAATATAAAGAAGACCAGAAGGTTCCTGAGAATTTAGAATGACAAAATTGTCATATCCAAGAGGCATGTAGCACTAAATAATGTGGGG
>NW_007253132.1:0-1711 GCF_000164805.1 Carlito syrichta
CACCATGCTCAGCTCACTTTTTGGGTACTTGTAGTGGGGACGTTTCACCATGGGGCCCAAGTGGTCTCGAGAGGAGGGGTCAGGTCATCCTCTCGCCTCGGTCTCCCAGAGTGCCGTGATGATTGGCATAAGGCTCCCTGCCCAGCCTCCACAGCGCTCTTGGAGTCCCACCATGAGCCCCGTTCACTTCTGATAACCTGGGACACTGGAGATGTAGCCGAAGTTGACCACTGAGCCCTCCCCCATGGGAGCCACTGGTGCAGGGGTGTGTCTCTGCTGGGGCACCCATTCGTCTGCTTGCCTTGTTCCCCAGGGTGAACTCTCTCCCTCATCCCAGGGGCCAGCTCAGGGAAAGGGAGTGCATGACTCTCAAACCTTCTGGGGAGCGGTGACAGCCGGGTGACTCATACTTGTCTGCTGGGCACTAGGTTAGGCTAAGACAGGAAGATGGCTGGAGCCCAGGAACTCAAGACCAGGCTGGTCACCATAGCAAACCCCCCACCTCAACCCCAAGCAAAAGCCAGAAAACCTTATGTGAAGGCAGGCCTCGGCAGAAGGATTGACTCCGGACCAGAGTTCAAGACTAGGCCTTAAGACCAGGATGTTGACCTAAAGGAAAGACTGTGATTGTTTAGCAGGTCCACAGGATGAGAGGATGACTCGAGTTGGGTGGTTTGAGAGCAGCCTGGGCAAACTAGTGAGGAACAAAAGAAAGAAACAAGGAAAGAAAGAAAGAAAGAAAGAAAGAAAGAAAGAAAGAAAGAAAGAAAGAAAGAAAGAAAGAAAGAAAGAAAGAAGAAAAAAAGAAAATCATTATTCTGCCAACCTTCTGTCCTCAGTCTTTCCTCCTCACTCTCCCCACATTTGAGGGGCCTCAAGCTCGGGATCTTCCAGTCCCAAACCACCTAAAGGCTGACCCCACGTTGGTGTGGGAGTTCCTGAGTACTTGGACCAGTTCCTGCTGGCACTCCTCTCCAAATGGAGAATTGTGTCCCCAGGCAGGTCGACCCTCTGACTCAACAACGAAGACCTTCTGCCAGGAAAGACCAGGGGCACATCCCTTACATGGGGACACTTCTTTCCCACTAATCCCATTATTCCTGGCTCTAAAGTTAGTCGTCATGTGAACACACCATGCGCAATTGAGAATCAGTGTACAATACTGATGTTTCTGGAGACAGAGTCTGGTTCTGTTGCCCAGACTGGAGCCTGGGTATACGACCGTCATTCACTGCAAGCCTCAAAATCATGGTCTCCGGTGATCCTCCCACCTTAGCCTCCAGAGTGGCTGAGAAGTTGGGCACCTCAACCCCAGATATCCTGTTTGGATGAGTGCAGAGACAAGGTCTCCCTGTGTTACCCAGGCTGACCTTGGACTTTTGGGTTCCAGCACTCCTCCTCCCTCAGCTTCCCAGAGTGCTGGAATTTCACGAATGGGCTGCCATGTCAGGCCTTCTGGTTTGTTTCTGATGAAGGTTTGAGGTTGGGCTCGGGGGATCAACTTCATCATCCCAGTGCTTTGGGAGGTCGAGGCCAGTAGCCAGCCTGAGCCTGCAGGCCAAGACTCACATAGGCACCTTGGTGAGACCACATCTGTACCTCCATCCCAAATAAGGTGGGCATGATGCTGCACACCTGTCATTCCGGCTTCCTCAGAAGGCCAGGGAAAGGCTCCCCGGAGTCCAGCAGGCCGAGGCTGCGGTGTCTGGAA
>NW_007253132.1:3017-8233 GCF_000164805.1 Carlito syrichta
ATATGCCTGCACCACCACATCTAGCTAATCTTCTGATTTATTTTTATTGGCCGAGATGAGGTCTTGCCCCATATCCCAGGCTAATGTCAGACCCACAGGCTCAGACCATCCACTTGCCTGCACTGCAGAAGGGTGGGAATGCCAGCCTGAGACTCTGATCCTGGCCTGTGATTGTTGTGGTGGTAGTGGTTGGTATTATTATTCTTAGTCAGAGTCCCGCTGTGTTGCCAAGGCTGGAGCGCAGGGCCCCACTCTCATATACCATGGCCTCCACTGACTGGGCTCCCATGATCCTCCTGCCACAGCCTCACGAGTGGCCAGAAGGACAGGCGTGTGAAACCACACTTGGCTCATTTTTTTGTATCTGGTAAAGACGAGGTTTGCCAAGGTGCCCAGGCAGGTCTCAAACATGGGGGCTCAGGTCATCCTCTAACCTCAGCCCCCCAGAGCACCAGGATGACACGTGTGAGCACCTGTGCCCCGACTCCACACCCCTCTCAGGGCCCCAACATGAGGCCCACTTCCTTCTAATGACCTGGGACCCCAGAGAGGGTGGCCAGAGTTGCCAACTGAGCCCTCCCCACAGAGATCGCCTGGTGCACAGGGTGTTCTGCTGGAGCACCCACCCCTCCACCCGACTCATTCGCCATGCTGGAACCACTCGCTCCTCCCAGGGGCCATCTCCGGGAAAGGGAAGGCATGACCCTTAAACCTTCTGACGGGACCAGGACAGCCAGATGACTCACGCCTGTCTCGTTGGCACTCAGGAAGGCCAAGATGGGAAGATGGCTGGAGCCCGGAAGCTCGAGACCAGAATGGACACCATAGCAAGCCCATACCTCGACCCCAAGCAAAACCCAGAAAACCTTGGGTGAGGGCAGGTCTCAACAGGAGTTCAAGACCAGGCCGGAATACCAGGATGTTGAACAAATGGAAAGCCTGTGATTTCAGCAGTTTGGGAGATGAATTCCGAGAGGAAGGCCCGAGTTTGGCAGTTTGAGAGCAGCCTGGGCAACCTAGTGAGGGAAGAAAATGAAGAAAGAAAGAAAGAAAGAAAGAAAGAAAGAAAGAAAGAAAGAAAGAAAGAAAGAAAGAAAGAAAGAAAGAAAGAAAGAAAGAAAGAAAGAAATCCATTCTCCTGCAAACCTTCTTCCCTCAGTCCATACCCCTGTCACCTCAAATGTGAGGATCCCCCAAGCTTCCAGCCCCAAGACCCCAGTGTCTGCCCTCACTTTGTTTCAGAAGTTTCAGAGGCTTCCTGGCCGAGTTCGTGCTGGCTCTCCTCTCTGAGGGGAGACATGTGCCCCAGGATGTCCGACACTCTGATTTGGCAGCAAGGACCTTCTGCCAAAAAAGGCAAAGGACACATCTCTCCCCTGGGGACATTTCTTCCCCCAATCCCACCTGTGAACACAACACATTCAGTTGAGAATCTGTGTACGATTCTGATGTTTTTGAGAGAGGGTCTGGCTCTGTGACCCAGGCTGGGTCCTGGAGACATGACCATTGTCCACCGCCAGTCTCCAAATTGCAGACTGTGGTGTTCCTCCCGCCTCAGGCTCCAGAGTGTCAGGGACAAGGGGCACCGCGACCCCAGACCCCCTGTTTGGATGGGTGTGGAGACAGAGTCTCCCTGCATACCCTGGGCTGGACTTGGGCTCCTGGGCTCCAGCCATCCTCTTGCCTCAGCCTCGCAGAGCACTGGAAATCCAGGAGCGGGCCACTGCTTCAGGCTTTCTGGTTAATTTTTGACACAGGATCGAGGCTGGTGTAGGAGGCTCAACTTCATCAACCTAGCACTTCAGGAGGCCAAGGCCAGCAACGAGCCCTAGCCCATGGGCCAAGACCAGCCCTGGAAACTTGGCGAGACCTCATCTCTACACTCCATCCGAAATGAGTCAGGAATGGTGGAATGCGTCTGTTGTTATGGCTCCTTGGAGACCTGGGAAGGCTCACCATTGCCCAGCGGGCCGAAGTTATGGTGGCTGGGAGCCATCCACTGCCCTCCAGTCTCAGCAATGGAGTGAGACTCTGACTCAAAGAAACAAAAAAAGGAAAAAAAAAGAAGAGCATCCATTTATGTATGAAGTTGGGATCATCATGAACAGACAGAGATCATTTGGGAAGGAGGCCCCAGTATTGTGTCTAGAGTTCCTGAAAGACGGTGGATTGATAGACAATCAGGCTGTGACTTTAGGAGGCCGAAGTGGGGGATTGCTGGAGTCCCAGAGCTCGAGATCAGCTTGATCCACATATCAAGACTTCGTTACTCCCCAGAACGCAAACACTGAAGTTGCGCATGGTGACGCCCACAGTCCTGGCTACACAGGATGCGGTGGCCTCCATCCTGTGGCCTTCCTTTTCATCACCCCTGTTGATAGAACGTGTGAGTCGAGTCTGGGCACCATGGATCATGGCCGTCAGTGCTGTGCCCTGGGTAGCTGAGACAGAAGGCTGCCTGAGAAGGGGTCAGAGACCAGCCTAGGTGACATGGTCAGACCTCGGTTTGTAAGAATTTCCCAAAATTGAGTCAAGCGTGGTGACCCCTGGAGTGCCGGCTGCTCAGGTGCTGAGGCGGGAGGACTGTCTGAGCCTTGCAGGTCAAGGCCCCAGTAGCCACGATCATGCCACCAAGCCCCATCCCGACCAATGGAGACTCCAGTGACAAAAAAGGCCTCCCACTTGCATCATAATGGGCATCCTTGACTCCACAGGGAAAGGTCTGCATGGGCGGGGGACGGTGTAGGGATTGTGAGAGAACGGGGCCCCCACCCTGCTCAAAGGTGGCAGAAAAAGCAACTGGAACCTTGGCTGGGCATGGCGTTGCTGTACTGTCTTGATCTCTCTGTGTGTGATTGCCACCCTAGCTCGGAGATATCTGTTTCCTTAATTTAAATGAGTCCTTCCCGTGGGACAAAAGTGTGAAGGGTGGAGGCAGACCTTCAGCAGCACGTGGCTGGAGCTGTGGGTCAGACATGCCCGGTGACCACCGTTGAAGCCTCCCGTTAATGACAGGCAGGAAAGTGCATTTCACTCTCCCATCCCTGAAGGTGAAACCTCACTATGGATGGCAGGAGTGGTAGTGGTGGTGGTGCTGGTGGTGGTAGTTGGTATTATTATTCTAGTGGGAGTACCGCTCTGACGCCCAAACCAGACCCCAGGGGACCGCTTTTGGCTACTGTGGCCTACAGTGACTGGGCTTCAACAATTCCCTCACCATGGCCTTCCAAGAGGTCAGAAAGACAGGTGTGCACCACCATGCACGGTTCACGTTTTTTGCTTCGTGTAGAGAGTAGGTTTGCCAAGCTGCCTGGACTGTATCGTCCCTGGGGGCTTAGGCCATCTTCTTGGCTTGGCCACCCAGAGCACCAGGTTGACAGGCTTGATACCCCACACAGCCCACATCCCTCTGTGGGACTCACCGCAAGTCCCACTCCCTTCCAACAACCCAGGCCCGCAGAGATGGTGCCCACCTCATTCTCCAGGTTGTACCCACACTCTCCTCCCAGGGGCCACTTGGGGAAAGAGAGGGCATAATTCTCAAATCAACAGGGGGATGGGAACAGAGTGATGACTCACACCTGTCACCTCAGCACTCAGGGAGGGCGATACGGGAAGATGGTCAGATTCTGGGTGCTTGAGACCAGGCTGGACACCATAGAAAGCCTCCACCTCGACTCCAAGCAATACCTTGAAAATCTTGGATAAGGGCAGGCGTTGGCAGAAAGATCGCCTCTGGCACAGAGTTCAAGACCTGTTAGGAAGACCAGGATGTCGACCAAATGGAAAGCCTGTGATCTCAGCAGTTTGAGAGGCCCAGGTCAAGAGAATGGCTCAAGTTGGGAGTTTTGAGAGCAGCCTGTGCAACCTAGTGAGGAAAGAAAAAGAAAGAAAGAAAGAAAGAAAGAAAGAAAGAAAGGAAGGAAGGAAGGAAGGAAGGAAGGAAGGAAGGAAGAAAAAATCCATTCTCTTGCAGATTTTCTGCCCTCTGTCCTTTCTCCCCCACCCCCCACATGTGTGAGGGCCCCCAAAGTTTGGCACTTTACAGTGCCTTCCCCCCCCATGCCTGCTTCAGCTTTGGTGGGGGATTTCCCAAGGCTCCCTGGTATGGTTTTTGCTGGCTCTTCTCTCCGAGGTGAGAAATATACCCAAGGAAAGCCAATCCTCTGACTCGGTAATGAGGACCTTCTGTCAAGAAAGGCCAGGGACACATCCCTAACCTGGGGACATTTCTTCCCCCCGTCCCATCTTTCCTCACTCTAAAGCCAGTCGCCCTGTGAACTAACCATGACCACACACGGTTGAGAATCTGTGTACAATTCTGATGTTTTTGGAGACAGGGTCTGGCTCTATGGCCCAGGCTGGAGCCTGGTGACACAAACATCATTCACCATCAGCCTCAAAATCACGGGCTCTGGCAATCCTCCTGCCTCATCTCTGGACTGGCCGGGACAATGGGAACCTCAACCCCAGACCCCATGTTTGAATGGTTGTGGGGACGGGCTCTCCCTGTGTGGTCTGGACTGGACTTGGCCTCCTGGGTTCCAGCCATCCTCCTGACTCGGCCTCCCAGAGCACTGGGATTCCAGGCATTGGACACCACACCAGGCCTTCTTTTTTGATGAAGGACCATGGCAGGGCTCAGGGGCTTAGCATCATCATTCCAGTGCTTTGGGAGGCCAAGGCCAGTGGCCGGCCAGAGCCCTTGGACTGAGACCCACCCGGCACCTCGGTGAGAACTCGTCTCTACCCTCCAACCAAAATGAGCCGGGTGTGGAGGCACACACCTGTCATGCTGGCTGCTCCAAAGGCTGGGGAAAGGCACGCTGGAGCCTGGCAGCCCTGGACTGTGGTGGCCAGGAGCAAGCCAATGTCTGCCAGCCTGGGCAACAGAGTGAGACTCTGACTCAAAGCAAAAAAGCAAAAAAGGGAAAAGCAGAAGCATCCATTTGTCTATGGGGTCGGGATCGTGATTAAGAGACAGAGATCATTTGGGAAAGAGCGTCAACCTTGGGTCTAGAGTTTCCGAAAGATATGTCAGCAGACAATTTGGATCTGGCTTTGGGAGACCCAGGCAGGGGTCCACTGTAGCCCGGGAGTTTGAGACCAGCCTGGGCTATGTAGTGAGATCTCGTTACTCCCTGCAATGCAAACGTTCAAGGAGTGTGTGGTGGCACCAGTGATCCCGGCCACACAGGATGCAGTGGCCTCCATCG
>NW_007253133.1:0-4361 GCF_000164805.1 Carlito syrichta
TCAGCCTCCCAGAGAGCTCAGATGACAGGTGTGAGCCCATGCACACAGCCTCCACACCCCTCTTGGGGCCCCACCGCTATCACCGCTCCCTTACAAAGTCCTGGGAACCCGGAGAGGGTGACTGAAGTCACCCCCGAGCCCTCCCTGACATTTGTGCTGGTGCAGCAACTTGTCTCTGCCGAGGCACCCACCCCTTCACCTGCCTTGTACCCCAGGTTGGACCAACTTGCTCCTCCCAGGGAGAGCCTTGGAGAAAGGGAGGGCATCTCTCAAACCTATGGGGGGCAGGGCCATCGGGCAAATCAGGCATGTCTCCTCAGCACTCAGGGAGGCTGAGGTGGGAAGATGGCCAGACCCCGGGTGCTCGAGACCAGGCTGGACACTATAGTATAACCCCACCTCTACCCCAAGCAAAGCCAGAAACTCGGGTGAGGGCAGGTCACAGTTGGAGGATCACCTCCAGCCCAGAGTTCAAGACCAGGCAAGAAGACCAGGATGAAGCCCAAATGGAAAGCCTTTGATCATAGCAGTTTTGGAGGCCTGGACTGAGAGGATGGCCTGAGTCAGGCAGTTTAAGAGCAGCCTGGGCAAACTAGTGAGGAAAGAAAGGACAAGATAGAAGGTAAGAAAAAAATAAAGAAAGAAAGAAAGAAAGAAAGAAAGAAAGAAAGAAAGAAAGAAAGAAAGAAAGAAAGAAAGAAAGAAAGAAGGAAGGAAAGAAAGAAGGAAGGAAGGAAGGAAGGAAGGAAGGAAGGAAGGAAGGAAGGAAGGAAGGAAGGAAGGAGGGAAGGAAGGAAAGAAATCCATATCCAGAAAATCTTCTGGCCTCAGTACTTACTTGCCCGACTCCCCCACATGTGATATTCTCCCAATTCGACACCCTCCAGCCCCAACCTCCCCAAATGGCTGACCTCACTTTGGTCAGGAGTTCCTGAGCCTTCCAGGCCTGGTTCCTGCTGGCTGTCTTCTCCAAGGTGAGAAATGTGCGACAGGCAGGTCAACCCTCCGACTCGGCAATGAGGACCTTATGAAAGAAAGGCCAGGGACACATCCCTCACCTGGGGACAATTCTTCCCCCACAATCCCATTTTTCCTGGCTCTAAAGAAAGTCGCCCTGTGAACACACCATGCACAGTTGGGAATCTCTGTATGATTCTGATGTTTTGGGAAACAGGGTCTGGCTCTGTGGCCCAGACTTGGATAAGGGGAAATGATCATCGTTCACCACCAGCTTTGAAATCGTGGGATCTGGCAATCCTCCCACCTCAACCTCCCGAGTGGCCAGGACAATGGACACATCAACCCCAGAAATCCTGTTTGGATGGGTGCAGAGATGGGGTCACCTTGCATGTCCTGAGCTAGCCTTGCGTTTCTGGGCTACAGTGATCCTCCTGCCTCTTCCTCCCAGTGCGCTGGGATTTCAGGTGTGGGCAACTGCACCACGACTTCTGATTCATTTTTGATGAAGGATCGAGGCCAGGCTCAGTTATCCACCTTGTCATCCCTGCACTTTGGGAGGCTGAGCCAGTGGCCTGCCCAAGCCCACAGGCCATGATATACCTGAGTCCCTTGGCAAGATCTCATCTCTACCCTCCATCCCAATTTTTCTGGGTGTGGTGGTGCACGCCTGTCGTTTTGGCTCCTTGTGAGACTGGGTAAATGCTAGATTGAGCTCAGCTGGCCGAGGCTGCAGTAGGCTTGGAGCAAGCCATCACCCTCCAACTGAGTGACGGGAGTGAGACTCCAACTCATAGAGGAAAAGGAAAACAGGGGAAAAAAGAAGAGCATCCATTTTTGTATGGAGTTGAAATCGCTGTGAACAGACAGATCATTTGGGAAGGAACCCCCAGGCTTGGGTCTAGAGTTCTCGAAAGATGGTGGATCGACAGACAATCTGACTGTGGCTTTGGGAGGCTGAGGTATGGGATTGCTGGTGCCCAGGAGTTCGAGACCAGCTTGGGCCAAGTATCAAAACCTCATCTCTCCCCGGAATGCAAACACTGGAGTCGCATGTGGTGGCAATGGCGGTCCTGGTTATATGGGATGCTTTGGCCTCTGTCCTGGGGCATTCCTTTTTGTCACACATGCCTACAAAACATGTAAGTTGAGGCCGGGCACTGTGGTTCATGGCCATCAGCTCCTGACTGAGCCCAGGGATCAGAGACCAACCCAGACAACATGGCCAGACCTCATCTCAGTGAGTGGTCCCCAAAATTGGGTCAGGCTTGGTGGGCCCCGGTTCCCAGCTGTTTGGGGACCAAGGCAATAGGACAGCCTGAGCCCTGCAATTCGATATCCCAAGAGCCACGATCGTGCTGCTGTACCCCAACCTGGCCGAGGGAGACTCCAGGGACAAAAAGGCACCTCCCACGTCCTTCCCCATGGGCGTCCTGGGCTCCACAGGGAAAGATCCGCATAGGCAGGACACGATGAAGTGATCTGGAGAGGAAGGGACCCTCCCCCCACCTGTAGGTGGCAGACAGGTTGACCAGAACCTGGACTGGCCATGGAATTGTTGCACTGCCTTGATCACTCTGTGCCGAACAGACACACAAGCTCAAGGCTGTCTAATCCACTAGCTCACACACGTCTTTTCTGTGGTGCATGAGTGTGGAGGGTGGAGGCTGGCATTCTGGAGTGTGTGACCAAAGGCGTGGGACAGACGTGCCCGGTGGCCACCTTTGAAACCTCTCATGAACGAGAGACCAGAAAGCACCTTTTAGTATCCCAGCCTTGAGGATGACTCCTCGTTCTTGGTGGTAGTACTGGTGGTGGTGGTAGTGGAGGTAATTATTATTATTTGGAGTCAGAATCCTGCTCTGTCGCCCAGGCTGGAGTACAGGGGCATGCTCATGGCCACCACAGACTTCACCTGCCGGACTCAGGAGATCCTACCACCTCGGACCCCCGAGTGACTGGAACCATAGGCCTATGCCACAACACCCGACTAATCTTTGGATTTATTTTGATGGTCAAGACAAGGTATTGGCCCTTGACCCAGGCTGGTGTCTGAACCGCAGGCTCAGGCCTTCCACTTGCCTGAGACTCCGAAGGACTGGGATGCCAGGTTGAGCCCCGGAGCCTGGCCGGTGGTTGTTGTGGTGGTGGTTGCTATTATTTTTCTGAGTCGGAGTCCCACTCTGTTGCCCAGGCTGGAGAGCAGGGTCGTGCCCTCGGCTAACACGGCCTCCACCAGCTGGCCTCTGGAGTCCTCCCATCATTTCTTCCTGAGTGGCAGGAATGACAGGCCACCATGATCCACTCATTTTTTTTTGGCTTCTTGTAGAGATGAGGTCTCGCCAAAGTGCCTGGGGTTGTCTCAAACCTGAAGGCTAAGTCCATTCTCTCACCTCAGCCTCCCAGATCACTGGAATGAATGGCTCGAGACACAGCACCCGGCCTAAACACCCCTTTCTGGTCCCCACCACGAGGTCCACTTCCCTCCAATGACCCGGGACCCTGGAGAGGGCTGCCAGAATTGCCTGCCAAAGCCTCCACCATGGGAGGACCAGGCTCATGGGCGTGTCTCTGTCAGGGTGCCCACCCCACCACCTGACTCAATCCGCAGGGTGGACCTGCTCACTGCACTGGGGAAAGGGAGGTGGTGAATCTCAAAACATCGGGGGGTGGATAATGCAGGATGAGTCATACCTGTGTCCTCAGCACTTGGAGAGGTTGAGATGGAAAGATGGCCATAGCCTGGGAGCTCAAGACCAGGCTGGACACCACAGAAAGCCCCCACCTCAACATCAAGTAAAAGACCGGAAACCTTGGTTGAGGGCAGGCGTTGGCAGGAGGATTGCCTCCAGGCCGGAGTTCAAGACCAGGCAGAAAGAGCAGGATGTTGACAAAATGGAAAACCTGTGATCGCAGCAGTTTGGGAGGGCCAGTCTGAGATGATGGCCTGAGTTGCATAGTTTGAGAGCAACCTGGGCAACCTACTGAGGAAAGAAAAGCAAAAAAGAAAGAAAGAAGGAAAGAAAGAAAGAAAGAGAAAGAAAGAATAAAGAAAGAAAGAAAGAGAAAGAAATCCATTCTCCTACAAAACTTCTGCCCTCAGTCCTTCCACCCCACCAGCCCCATATGTGAAGGTATCCCAAGCTCGGCACCTTCCAGCCCCAACTCCCCCCAATGGCTGTGCCCACTTTGGTGTGGGAGTTCCCAAGTCTTCCTGACTGGGTTCCTGCTTGTCCTCCTCTCCGAAGTGAGAAATGTGCCCCAGGCTGACTGACCATCCGACTCAGAAATGAGGACCTTTTGCCAAGAAAGACCAGGGACTCATCCCTCTCCTGGAGATATTTCTTCCCCCAGTACATTTTTCCAGACTCTAAAGCCCGACAATCTGTGAACACACCACACGC